>NC_142354.1:2482500-2735000 GCF_059441175.1 Urocampus carinirostris | reverse complement strand
GTGCATCAATGGACATTTTCAAATGTTTGATTTAGTTTTGCTGTTATAAAATTATTTTTTTTACTTGGTCTGAGGAAGTATTCTAATATTTTGAGATAGGATTTTTGAGTTTTTTTTTCAGCTGTAAGCCAAAATCAGCAATATTCAAATAATAAAAGGCTTGAAATAGTTCAGTTGATGTGTAATGAATCCAGAATGTATGACATTTTTGTTTTTTTAATTGCATTACAGAAAATAAAGAACTTTATCACAATATTCTAGTTTTCTGAGACAGTCCAGCATATATATATATATATATATATATATATATATATATATATATATATATGTATATATATATGTATGTATATATTTTTTTAATAATCCAAGTCAATGAGACACCGTGGCAAGACCAATTAGACTCTGGCAGCCTGCCAGAAATTTTCAATGGTATGGGAAACACTGAAATATCTCTCATCCTTCATAGATGAAAATTATTGAGCTGACCTGCAGATGGCCTCCATGTCTCGCTCTGTCAGATGCCATTTGAAGCGACCGTGGTTGAGGATGTCCTTCCAACGGCCCCACCTGTGGACACCGCCAACATCAAATACGTCACTATCTTCAATAGTTTTTATAACCCTATTCATTCGTTTATAAAACATTCGTGTTTAACGCGTACCCCTAATTTTTAATTAACCCTCTTATTACCATGGGGGAGCTGGCGCAAGCGCTATTTAAATCACGGTTCTTTAAATTCAATCAAAGTAGTTCTCCAAAATACCCACAAAGTGGCAGCAACTTTGATGACACAGACTGTATATATTAAGTAATAATTTTGTAAAGTATTTATTGTTATCTGAAACCTATTAAAAAACATTTGAAGCCTGTGAGCATTACTTTATTAGTTTCAATTGTCAACGGGGCAATGAATTAGGGTACCGATGGGTTATGTATGATGTGGGTGTCGGTCTCCAATAATTGCTTCACCATCTACCACACGTGTAAACTACACTGTATATCCGGCGCGCTAAGAACTTTGACATTTTTATTGTTTAACATCTCGTGCATCCATTCAATATGGTTGGTGTAAAGTGTAAAGAAGAGGCGAGCCGTTTCTTTTGAAATGAAAGTGGAATAAGAAAGCTTGATGCGGTTGAGAAAATGGTTGGATCGCTTTTTTCCGGCCATTTTCTACCACAGAGGAAGAAGTCGCCAAACTCATGAAGCCTATCTTCCAAAACTAAGTTAAAATTAACTTTATTTATCTTTATAGAGCTTATTATTTTATCAAATGTTTATTTTTTTAGTACAAAACAATACAGGTAACTTATACAAGCCTTAAACATACTTATATAAACCATAAACATCTAAAATATAACACTGAAGCATCTTACGAACAAATTCAACTTACAAACGATCGTCCGGAACGTATCTTGTTCGTAAGTAGGGCAGTGTCTGTACCCGGTATTACTGTGTTAATAATTTTACATATAGGTCGCACATATAGGTCGGAAAATAAGTTGCACCCAAGGCCAAACTAAAACAACAACTTATAGTCCGGAAAATACATAACTTTGGTTGCACTAATTAAATTAACCAAAATGTCAATCGTAAAGGTTGTACCCAAAGATGAGCAAGTTCTTCTCAACACGAAAGCATTCAGCTCGTAGGTAGCGGCGGTTGCGTTCTCCCAGGCGGCGGGTGCGGCACGGCTTCTCCTCGGAGTCGCTATCCAATTCCGAGAACTCCATTAGCTCATCGTCCTCAAAAGAATTGTAGTGGCGCGTCTGCTTCCTAACACGGGGTGTGTCAATCACCAGTGACTCCTGCCCATATGCAAGACGCGCTTGGTCAAGACTCAGTGGCTGTGTCCTTTTCACAACAATATATTGATTTGTGCGTGAGTAAGACGTTATTTTCTCTGGCATGGCAGCAGCAAACAAATGTTTTTTTAAAAATGTATACGTGAATGGGAGGGTGTGGCACTTTGTTAAGCGCCTTGAGCGCCACCCTCTTGTTTATAATGCGCTATAGAAGTGAAAGTCCAATTCCTCTGCATTATTTAGTAAAGAAAAGGGTTTGTACACCTTTTTGATGGCCGAATGTAAAAACTTTTCAAAGCACTTTCAAAGACAATTTTCAATTTTTTCCAGTATCATTAAAACAAGGAATCCAGCGTGAATCAATCATTATCCCTGTTGTTTGAAGTCTCTGAGCATTCCTCAAATTGATCCAAAATCTTTAAATGTGTTTTTTGTAGGTTCACAAATCTATAGGGATTTAGAAATGTGATTTTTAATGTTGCGTGTTTATTTATGAAAACATAATGGTAAATCTATCTATCTATCTATCTATCTATTTGTGGATCCGGTGTAAAAGATTTTGAGACAAATCTCTGCCCATATAGACCCTTTTCCAGCCTACATCATCAGCAGACATGAAAACGGCACAAGTATCAGTACAAGTTTGAATGGAGCAAGAGATTATTTATTTTTTGAATTGGGTCTTTAGAGTAGCAATTTACAAAAACAACTTGCCCAGCTATTGTGTGTTTAAGTGCACGAATAGCAATTTTAAGTAACACAAGTTTTTTGCAATTCCCAGAGAAAAAAAAGGCTTTTTCAAAAGCAACATAGGAGCTTGTGACATCTAGCCATTAAAAGAACTGACTGGACTGAGGACAGCATTAACAATGTCAGTATTTGTGGTGACTACTTAATATCTGGTAAATAATCGGGCCGATCAGGTTTAGACTTACTAGAATGTCGAATGCCTAAGTAAATGTAAGTAGCAGAAGTGTTGCGGAATTATAAGCGTTTGCTACCAATGCCTACAATAGACTATGAGTTTGCTGCTACTGGTGCCAAGTTAAAAGATCTTTTACAACAATGATAATCTTTTTCTGTCACTCGGCTGTAATGGGCCGACATGAATTCCGCCGGAGCCTGAACGCATATTTAAGAATGAAGTTGAATGTTTTTGAGATGAAGTGTTTGAGGACTATGCTAGGAGTGACACGATTGGATAGACTGAGAAATAAATGTGTAAGAGACAGAACTGGAGTAGTCGTGGAACTGAGCAAGCGTTTTGATAAGAGAGTACTCGGTTGGTTTGGACACATGGAGAGGATGGATGAGGAGCGAATGTTGAAGAGGATCTACAGAGCAGAAGTCAATGGAAGGGGACCAAGAGGAAGGCCGCGATTGACGTGGTTGGATGTTGTTATGAGTGCACTGCAGGAAAGAGGTCTAAATATAATGGAAGCTAGAGCTCTTGTTGGTGATAGAAAGGAGTGTAGAGGTGTTGTGAAAGGATAGTTGGATTGTGGACGCGTTCTTAAGGATGGGCTGGGCACCCGTATGATGCGGCAGGGTTAAACCAGTGAAAGCTGTCGGGCCCTGCTGTCGAACAAAAGAGTGTGTTGTGTCACCCGACCCGAGTGACGTGGCCGCTTTCTGGTGTCCTGTTTCATCTGGAGGGACGAAAGCATGACCGACTTGGGTGCCGAGGTGCCTAACTTGTTTGGGTGTTTGGGCAATTGGGTTGGCCATGGTTCAAAAAATTTTGTGTGTTTTTTTTTTTTATTTCCCTTTTATTTTCCATCCACGTCAATCGCGGCCTTCCTCTTGGTCCCCTTCCATTGACTTCTGCTCTGTAGATCCTCTTCAACATTCGCTCCTCATCCAAGCTCTCCAAGTGTCCAAACCAACCGAGTACTCTCTTATCAAAACGCTTGCTCAATTCCACGACTACTCCAGTTCTGTCTCTCACAATTTTATTTCTCAGTCTATCCAATCTTGTCACTCCTAGCATAGTCCTCAAACACTTTATCTCAAAAACATTCAACTCCCTTCTTATTGTATGTGTGTGTCTTGCTGTCGGTCACCCCTCTTGAGTGATATGACCAAGGAAAATAGATAGATAATTAATTTCGCCATTCTGCCTCAATAACGTGGGCGCAGCTTGGCTACATCGCACTTTAAAAACAAAGAAAAGGGGGCTCTTCGGCGCAACACTAGGGGCCTATAGCGATTGACATTATAACGCCACACACTCTTAAGTTACTCAAGGTATGAAGAAATGCAATGGCAAAATGAAGCCACCAAAGAGCAGTGTCGGCCTGATTTTTAGGCAAACTTGTTTTATTTCATCTTCTTTATTGTGTGGTCAATTTAGTCAGATTGCTGAGAAACATGGCAAAAATTTCAAACATTTTCAGGCACTTCACCCAAAATTCAAGCACTTTTGAAACTTTACAAACTCAACATTAAAATTCATGAAAATCCAAGTATTTCAAGCACCCGTATCAACTCTGAAAGTGGTAACTCCTTATTTTTATGATTTCATACCTTCTCTGATTTCGAATCAATCTCCACTTCAGCGATCTTTGCCCACTTTTGCCAGAAGTTGGGGTCATCCAGAGAGATGTCAGTGCGGTTGCCTGATGAGATGAAGCTAGCCTGGTATAGTAGGAGAAAAAAAATGACTAAAACATGTTCATGACTATATTTGAGCAGTAAAATGAAATTGAAAATGTTTTGGACTGACAAATATTTCACATATAATCCTAATATATTAAACCAAACAATTATTAAAAACGTAAAAGAACAAGTCATATAGCATTTGCATAATTATTAGAGAAACAAATCTTTGGCCTATCAAAAACGTATTTGTACGATCAATAAAAGTTGTAGATGGACTGTTTGAACCAATAACCCTGCATTATTGCATCATAAGACCGATAATTAAGGATGTAAACCAAGAGAGACCAGCACAATGAACAAGATATCAAATGAACATCTTGGAACTGCAAAACACAGGGAAATGTCCAAATCTAGGAATGACCAATGGCTCTTTGTGATTGTATTTAAGGAGTAGCAGCCTTTGACACGTTAAAGTAATCATGTCGGCATTCATGACACTGTATTAAAGCTGTTAACATCATATTTATCCAGTAGGACCTTCTCCGTCACGCTTAGTGACCTGTCCTCTTCCAGTGCCCCCATCTCTACTGTGGTATTCCACAAGGATCTATTCTTGGCCCTATACTCTTTTTGTTGTATGTTATCACTTGGGTCAATTATTGCCAGGCACAACCTTTCTTTACGTTGTTATGCAGACAACATACAAATCCATCTACTAGTAAAGCCAAAAAGTAACGATCAATGTTCTCTTTTTGAATGTATTGTTGATATTAAGCAGTGGTTGGCCCAAAATACATCATGTTTGTGGATACCATGACGCCCCGGCCTCAGCACCCAGTCTTCTAAGAGGAATTCAACACTCAGAAACCTGGGTGTGACTTTAATAGTCACCGCCAGTTTGACTAACAGTTCAACAATGTTGTCAGGATGAGCTTCTTTTAGGGTCGTCTTCTAGCAAAAGTTAAATTGTTTTTAAGCTGTCCTGACTTAAAGAAAGCTATACATGCCTTATTAAGCTCAAGGATAGATTATTGCAATGAACTTTATGTTGGCGTCTCCCAGTCATCTTTAAAGTCGTCTAAACTTGCGCAAAACGCTGCTGCCCCTCTTAACAAACACCAGGATTCATTGGCTCCCTGTCCTTTTTAGAATTGATTTTAAACTTGCCCAGGTCAAAATATAAACGATGAGGTGACCGAGCCTTTCGTGTTGCTGCCCTCAGGCTCTAGAAAAAGCTCCCCGTCGGGATGCGTCTCATTTGTGACCTGGGCCTCTTTAAATCCTGGCTAAAAACACACTTCTTTAGGATGACTTAATTTTATTTTACCCTTTTCGATCCTGATGTATTTTTAATGTCTTTTATTGTTTTGTTTTTTTTTGTTTGTTTTTTACTTATTTCTTCCCTTTTATTATCTACTGTAAAGAACTTTGGTACACCGAAAGGACTGTTGAAATGGGCTGTATAAATAAAGGCCGTTTAAAATGTTTTAAAAAGTGAAAGCAGTGTTGTGCATACCTTTGCAAAGGTGGACCCTTTGCCCTCGGACTGTATAGTGATGGTCTGCGTACGTCTCTGCAGAATCTGGTCGATGTCCTCCTCGCAAAACTTGGAGCCTTCATCCTCTTCGTCCATCAGAGCGCCATAGGCTCCTTTTTTCAGCAAGTCTTCCAGCTCCAGCTTAGATAGCTGCTGCACCTGCAACCCCAGCCCAAACCCACGTTACAGGCCTGCTTCAAACGTGTCGTAAGTTAATACTCTATGAACTCTAAAGGACAGGAAATGAATATCCAGTAGAAACAATTGAACGGCTTATGACCAAGATACTATTGTGTGTCCTGAGAATCAACAACAAAAAGTATGTTGAAATAAAAGTTTCAGATCACCGTATTTTCCACACTGTAAGGGACACCAGATTATAAAGCGCACCCCGAAACATATGGCCGTTTCATTTATAAAGTGCACCAGATTATAAGGTGCACGAAATTAAAACTACAGTAAGGGCTACAGTTGCTCAAAGACTGAGAAAGAACTGTATTTGGCATTAATAGATAAGTTGGAATATATCACTGATCACAATTGCATAACATTAGATGCAATGGGAATCAAACCTGGATCAGGGCAGAGAGTGCGCCGGATCCCACCCACTAGACAACTGGTAATACAGACGACAAATGAAAAGGCAGATGGTTTAATCTCATCATCACACTATTTTTAGTCACGGTACCAAATTGTTGATGTTATCACTGGGCCGGGCTGCGGGAATATTGTCAGAAATTAAACTAGTCCCTGGTCGAGAAATGGTAGGGAACCAATGAAATACAAGACACTAAGATTCTGAACTGAATTGGGGGAAAGGCATCGTGGAAAGTAATTTGGTTGTCCTGAAAAAAAATAAACATTGTGTGATAATGAGATAAGGCACACTGCCTTTTGAGTTGTCAACAGTTTCATTTATATCCCTAGTGGTTTAGTCTGCAACCCAAAATGTTGAAAGAGCTGTATTGGAACCTTTAAAAAATAATTAAAAGCTTGATATAAGCCTTATGAAGAATTCAACACATGTTGTATGCATCTATATCCGCTCTATTTGCCTACAATGAAAATTAAGCAAAGTTGGATGCAGTATTCTATTAATTGTGTACAAAAAAAAACTTCGCTCGGGGGAGGGAGACAAATTTTAAGTGGTATTTTTATATTCATGAGACACTGGCATTAGTATTATTTAATTGATCGGATTAAATCATGAAACGTCACGCTGTGATATAAAATGTGCTAAAGAATTTTGCTTTTGAGTGTAGAGCGGGTTTGGCATGTTTGTTGAATTTTGTTAAAAATATTTGGTGTGGCTCTATTGAAAAAAAAAAAAAAAAAAGACATCAATATATGTTTGCTTTTATGGCTCTTTGGTTCAGGTCAAGTCTTGTTTATTTGTATAGCCCTTAATCACAAGACGCCTCAAAAGGCTGTACAGAACACAGTCCACTGTTTTAAAACTGACATGAGGGCAAGGAAAAACTCAAGACCTCAGCATTCAAAATCCATTAATGACTCCTCTCCTTATTTTGAAAGTCAATTAAAGTTTAAACTTAGGTTCCCAACCCCTGCTCTAACAGCTCAATCCATTGAGCATGACTCACCCCATTGAGGCCGCCCTTGCGGTTGATGTCTTGAAGGACGGCCTTATCGAGGCCCAGTTTGAGGCTGGCTTTGTCAAACATCTCCCTTTCATATGAGTTCCTGGTGATGAGGCGGTACACCTTCACGGCCTTGCTTTGGCCGATGCGATGGCAGCGAGCCTGAGCCTGGTGGCGTTAGACAGAAAAGGGAAAGAAGTCACTTATTTAAATCAGTGGCAGCAACCGCCAGGCTGCTGACCGGTACTGGGCCCCAGAGAATTCCATGTTTTAGCACTAAGGGACAATCCTTGTCAAACATATTTATACATTATGGCATGGAATGGTTTATTGCCAGCTAGTGTTAAAATCGGGCCTAAAAATCCAGGCCAACCCAAACCAGGCTGCGGGTATAACAGCCCGAACCAGCCTGAACCCAACAAATCAACTTGATTTGAGGGACTGGTCCCAAAATAAACAGGCTAACTTTATGATTGATATTTTATGCCTGGATGCCATGGAGATCGGAAGGATGATGACTAAAAGGAAAGTTGAGTGTTAGCCTTGAGTGAAACAAAGATGAAAGGAAAGGGTGAATTACAGCTTGGAGGTATGTATGGTAGAAGGTCTGGAGTTACAGGTGGACATGCTAGAGAAGGAGTGGCTGTGTTTGTAAGTGAGAAAGCAAAGGAAAAACTGGTGGAGTTGAAAGCGATAGCTTCCAGATTGATGTGGGTGAGGTTGAAGTGGGGTGTAGAAGTATGGATGTTTATAAGTGCATATGGACCTGGTTCAGAAAGAAGCGCTGAGGAGAGAGAGGAGTTCTGGAGGAATGTGTGGCAAGTGCGAAAGAAGGGTGGAAAGTGGTAATACTAGGTGACCTGAATGCTAGAGTGGGTGATGAAACGGTTGAAAATGTGATTGTTAGATATGGATTACCAGGAAGAAATGAGAGTGGGAAGAAATTGATTGAGTTATGTGTGGAAAATGAGTTGGTGATTGGAAATACATTGTTTAAAAAGAGGGACATGAATAAGTATACCTTTGTCAGTGTGGATAGTGGCAAGTTGGCGGACAGAGCACTGATGGATTATGTAGTGGTTAAGAGAGGGATGTTAAGTAGATTGTTGGATGTGCATGTTTACAGAGGTGAAATGAGTGGTACGTCTGATTATTTTTATGTGGAAGGAAAACTGAGAATAGATGGATCGTGGAGGGCTAGTTATAAGAAGAGTGTGAGGGAAGAGGTGAAAATGTCAGAGTTGAATAAGGCAGAAAAGGAAAGAGAGTTTAAAGAGAGGATCATAAAGGGGAGAATAAACGGGTTAGTAGAAGAGAAATGGAGAGTGTGGAAATTGAATGGAAGTGGTTTAAAGAGGCAGTGTTGAGAAGTGCAAAAGAAGTGTGTGGAATGAGAAAAGTTGGTCGAGGTATTAGGAAAGGAAGTGAATGGTGGAATGATGAGATATAAGAGGCTGTGACAGAAAAGAGACGTGCCTTTGAGGAGTTGCTGCAAGATAAGAGTGGCGATGCGTATGAAAGATATAAAGTGAAGAAAAGGTTGGTAAAAGCGGCAGTGGAAGCAGCGAAAAGGAAAGCAAATGATGAATGGTGTCAAAAGATAGGAGTGAACTTTGAGGAAAGGAGAAAAGTATTCTGAAAAGAAGCGAAAAGAGTAAGAAACAGTGAGTCTGGAAAGGAAGAGAAAGTGATAGATTGCTGGTTAGCGGTAGTGAAGTTAGGATGAGATGGGCAGAGTATTTTGAGGAGTTGCTAAATGTGGAGGATGGGAGAGAAGTGAGAGTCGAGGCAATCGATGGTATGGAATGCCCATGTTGGGTGATTTAAATGTGAAGCCTGTGGAAACATGGGAGGTGCAAGAGGCAGTGAAAGAAATGAAAGGGGGGAAGGCACCTGGGTTGGACGGTTGTACTGTTGAATGCCTGAAAAAAGGTGGCACAGCTATGATTGACTGGTTAGTGCGCTTGTTGAATGTATGCTTTTTAAGTGGTGTGGTTCCTGTTGATTGGTGTAGTGCATGTGTGGTGCCATTTTATAAGGGTAAAGGTGATAAGTATGAATGTAGCAATTCGAGAGGTATCAGTTTGTTGTCTGTGTAAGCTTTATGGAAGAGTCTTGATTAAGAGAGTGAGAGAAAGAACGAATGAGGTGGTGATAGAGGAGCACGGAAAAAGCTCTGAAGGTCAATAATGGAGTTCAAGACGGAAAACAAAAAAATTAAGTATTGTATGTATATAGAGCAGAAAAAGAGTCATGTTTAAGTCATTGTTATTTGTATAACCCTTCATCACAAGGACTCGCAAATTTTGACTCAATTTAATGAGATTGATTGCTCTGAAGCAAAGTGCATTCAATCTTAAGAGAATGTTTATCTTTTGCTTTTTGCTTTACTTATTTTAATTGGTGTATTTTGTATTTTGTCATTTTTGGCATTTAATCATTGTTTTGCATTTTCAGGGATTTTGTATTGTTGTTTGACTTTAAATCTGTTCAGAATGTAAAAATCAAATTGTTTTGTATTTTCCCCTAAATATTTGGTCGACCTGTGATTATTTAAATTTATAATTCATTCTATTTATATTCTATTGTTTTGCAGGCATGTAGGCGATGTTTTCACATACTTTTTAAAGAATTCTCTATTTCGTGGTCTATTGAGTCAAACTGCCAAGAAACAGTGCAATGCCAACAATTTCAAGCATTTTTGAGCACTTTCCTGACCTTGAAAACACAACACTTAACGTTAAGCACTTTCAAAGATTTAAAACACCCGTACAAACCCTGTCTAATGCTTGCTTTAAATTTACTGATGAAAGTTGAGTTGGTTACCTGCAGGTCATTCTGTGGGTTCCAGTCTGAGTCGAAAATTATGCAAGTGTCAGCAGCAGTCAAGTTGATTCCCAGGCCGCCCGCCCGCGTGCACAGCAGGAAGACAAAGCGGTCTGAGTCCGGCTTACAGAAGCGATCGATAGCCGCTTGACGCAGGTTACCACGTACTCGTCCGTCGATGCGCTCATACGTGTAACTAAATTCAAACACACACATAATTGCAAAGAAAATGTTCACCCAAGAATTAGTTTTATGTTTGTGAACCAAAGTGACGTCATGAGGTAGGTACCGAAATCCTGTATGGTCCACATACAGTATCATTTGGCAGGGATCATACACAAGGTTTCTCAAGCGCTTTCAAAGCCAATTTCCCAATTTCTCCAGTATCGTAAAAAGAAATCTGATGTGAATCATGTATTTTGCAGAGCCACTAATTTATCTAAAATTTACTTACTTTACTTATACTTACTTATTTACTTTAATCACGCCTGTGCATTTATTAAGACATGATTTTGAGATCTTAAGTAAATTGCAAATATATTTGTGGATCTGAATAATACGTGTGCACATATTTTTGAGACAAATATCTTCCCATACATGTTTCAGGTAAAAATGTTGTATATATTTAATATGTTGCTTACATTTTCAATTGCAGGAATTTCTTCCCATTACAATTTATCACCGGGAAACACTATCTTAGTTTTTACAAGTACAATAAAGATCCATAAATTATATGTAATCCATCCATCATCTTCTTCTCATCCGAGGTCGGGTCGCGGGGCCAGCAGCCATAGCAGTGAAGCCCAGACATCTTTATCCCAGTGACTTCATCCAACTCATCCAACACGATCCCGAGGCCAGCCTAGAGACATAGTCTCTCTAGCGTGTCCTTTGTCATCGCCAGGGCCTCCAGCTGGTGCGACATGCCCGGAGGAGGCGACCAGAAAGCGTCCTTATCAGATGCCTGAGCCATCTTAACTGGTTCCTCTCAATGCGGAGGATCAGCGGCTCTATACCGAGTCCCTCCCAGATGACTGAGCTTCTCACCCCATCTCTGAGGGAGAGCCAGTCACCCTGCGGAGGAACCTCATGTCAGTCGCTTGTATCTGGGATATTGTTCTTTCAGTCATAAGCCACAGTTAAAGACCATGGGTCAGGCTAGGTAGCTTTACCTTTGGGCTCAGCTCCTTCTTCACCACGAAAGACCGGTACAGAGTCCGCATGACCGTAGAGGTTGCACCGATCCGCCCTGATAAAATTAGTCAATATCGTTACTAAGGGCCAACCGAGTTTTTCAGGACTGATACTGATACCAATTGTTAGCATCAAACCCTAACCCTTTTACAGTAAATCAAATATCGCAACTAACATGACAAATTTTTCACTTAAATAAAAAACTAACAGTTCAGGAAATAAAATAAGGTTATGCCCGCCCATTCGTTGAGTGCAACAGATGAGGCTTGGAAAAGTTCAGCTAAAACTAAGCTCAGCGAAATACCAGGGCAATGCTGCGTCAAATGCGAAGCCATAGCGCCACTGACATGTGGCTTTCTTTTATGAAACTACTTACGATATTTTGCACCTCAACTCCTGTTACCTCTGTACCAAAGCATTGTTCAACTCATCCTCCTGTACTGCTCTACATGTTTTGCCACTATGCTCTGTTACGAACCAGACCAAACTCACTGGATCACATACAGCTGCTGGTAAAATTCTACAGCGCAACCATAGAGAACATCCTAATGTACTGCATCACGCCGTGGTACGCAGAAAACTCTGCAGCGGACAGGAAAGCCCTGCAGAGGATTATAAACACGGCCCAAAAACACGGAGGACATAGCAGCTCTAACCTCCCTCAGAAGAGCTAAACTCATTCTGAAAGACTCATCACACCCTGGCAACTATCTTTTCGAGCTGCTACCAGAGAGCTGACGGTTCTGATCCCACAAGGCCTGTACCATCAGACTGAAGGATGGCTTTTTCCCCAAAGCTATCAATACAATGAACTACAGTCGTGAAACAGTTTTAAAGTGCAATGTTTATTTTCTAAGTGCAGTTTTTATTTCAGATGTAGAGTACTATTTTAGACGCGAAAACTTTATATTTTTTCTATTTATGAGTCTTTATATCATATTTCTTTGCTAACTAGAGAGCAATCTCATTTAAGCAACATCTTGTGTATTGTTACCCAATGCAACTGAATGCATCTATACGCATCTGTTGCAGCCTGGTCATAGTGGAAGTGGGATTACCACTTGTGTGGCCCCTTCTCAAGTTTTCTTATTTTCCTGATGTTGAGGTTATTGAGTTTTTCTTGCCCATTTGTTGATTTCAGGTCAGGGGATAGTGTACTTGTACCGTATTTTCCGCACTATAGGGCGCACCGGGTTATAAAAATAGTTTTTGATCCTATATCTTCCATAGATAAGGCGCACCGGATTATAAGGCGCTACAATGGGAACGTCGACAAATCAGTCAGATGATTCAGTCCAACTGATTACCCCCTTAACATTCCCAAAGCTTGCAAAGAAGCAAATACGTGTCATAGACACGTGCGGATGCGGTGTCCGTACGATGTCACTCAAATGCATCATTTCAAATATCATTCGGAAGGTTAAAGTCTTGGTATTCAAGAAATGCCAAACATTTCTTAGTTTCTATTTTCCTTTTCGCTCGCAACTTTACTGTGCATATGACAATAAACACTTGGAATTGAGTTTAATTCACTCAACTCTTCACAGCAACATCAAGATCGTTCTAAAACAAGATACCGGGAAAATATAAAGCCGCATAGCTCACCTAAGTTCTCACGTTCAATAATGATACGCAATCATGGTCTTCTTACAACCGTGAGTGAAATAAATGCAGGAGAGTAAATTATTTGCAAATACAGACTAATAAAACATGTTTCTTTATGGTGTACTTTAGCAAGCTTGCTAAGCTTGCTACGCCATTGCTAAACTCGGCCAATTGCAGGGTTTGTTTTGGCCGTCTAGCCAATCCGAGGCTCCGAATAACTTCAGCCAATAGCGATCGATTTAACGGATGATTGACACATCTTTTTCGGCCAATTGCAGGGTTTGTTTTGGCCCTCTAGCCAATCCGAGGCTCTGAATAACTTCAGCCAATAGCGATCGATTCAACGGATGATTGATACATCTTTTTCGGCCAATTGCAGGGTTTGTTTTGGCGCTCTAGCCAATCCGAGGCTACGAATAACTTCAGCCAATAGTGATCGATTTAACGGATTATTGACACATCTTTTTCGGCGAATTGCAGGGTTTGTTTCGGTCCTCTAGCCTATTCGAGGCTCCAAATAACTTTAGCCAATAGTGATCGATTCAAATGATGATTGACACATTGGTTAGCCAATGAAACGCCGGTATATAAATCCCAGCATACACCGCGGACTACTCCACGTTCGGGGGAAAATCGAGTCGGCGGCTGTTGGGTAAGTTGCGAGACCTTGTGATTTAATGTTGATCCATAAATAAGACGCACTGTATTATAAGGCGCATGGTCAGCTTTTGAAAAAAATTAAGACTTTTAGGTGCGCCTTATAATGCGGAAAATACGGTAGTCTGTGCAGTCCCTCGAGAAATGTTGTGATTAAGAGCTATTCAAATAAATGTGACTTTACTTAATTTGACGTGACTAGCAATACAATTAAAATTAAGGTGATTCTGATTCTGAACCATTGCACTGGTCCAATGACTGCAGTGCTCATCTGATAGTAAGTGTCTAAGAAATAACATACATTTGCAGTGTACACTCACCGCCTCTGTATGAGGTAGTCCTCAAGGATGTCAAGGCAGCGGACCATCTGGGAGAAGACCAATACCTTGTGTCCGCCACTCAGTAGTTTGGGTAGCAGCTTGTCAATAAGCACTAGCTTGCCGGCGGCCTGGATCATAGCTTGCAGTTGAAAGTCTGACGCGTCCAGCGCGTAGCTCTTGCGAAAGCTCTCCAAAATTTTCTCCTCGGCCCCTAAGAAGACAACAAGCGCTAACAACAGTATAGAAGCAAAATAGTTTCCAAACTAGAGCAAAAAAATATTGTAATCCTTTGTTTCTCGCAGTTAATGAGGACTGAACTTTCTTCCCTTTTTTAGATTCAAACTAAGCATTGGGGGTGACAAACATTGGGGCAATGCACCCAGGTCTTAAAGAGTTTGAACCCCTTATTTGAGCAATCGTATGCCCCGGCGGCAGTGTTGTTGTGTGTGACATAAACTCGCACCAGCAGGAGTTCAATATAGTTTACTCGAGCCCACGGCCGCCCGTCCAAGTTATTTGGACATTGTTACTAAAGATAGAGCAGTGTTTCCTATACCATAAAGAAACTCTGGCCGTCTCTCTGGTGATCTCTCACTCGCGTTTGATTAATTGCTTCATTGGTTATGAGTGTTTTTGTTCGCTGAGCAAGAGAAGGGAAGGGTGGGGTGGCACTGCCACAGCAGCACATTTTGACAATGAGATTGTTGGAATCTGCAGCATTTGATTCTGTTTTCAATGTAAATTGTGGGGAGTAAATTGTGAAGTTATTTTTGCTGCTAATTTATTTTGACTTTTTTGCACGAATGGGACGTTTCAATAAAACAAGTACAAAAATGCAAAAAAACAAACGAAATGCCCAAAAATTGAGATACCTGTTTTCGAAATAGCAACGACAATTGTTCGCAACATACTTTGTATGAAAAAAATAAACGGAAAGTCAAGTCAAAAACTTCTACTCGCTAAACTTCAGACCTCACCAGTGATCAAGTAAGGATGGTTGCAGCACTTGCGCAGTTCCATCATGGTGTTGATGAGGTTGGGCATATTGTGCTGATTGGCTCCTTTGGCTAGAAAGGAGAAGTTCTTCTCCAAGATGGCCCGGTAGTACTTCTTTTGCATGTTGGTCAGCTCCACCTGTAAAATTATGGACGAGAGCATGAGCAAATAATGGCCGCATGGGTAAAAAAGAAGATCAGTTAAAACAATCCAATAGCACCTCAATGATAGTCTCTTCTTTTGGGGCCAGATTCTTTTCCACATCATCCTTCAGCCGCCTCAACATCATGGGCTTTAAAATAGCCTGAAGTTTTTTGACCTATGTGTATAAAATGAAATAAAATTCAGGGGACTAAGTAATAAATAATTTAATCTTTTTTCTTTTTCACATAATAGTGGTAGACACAACATGATGTTTAGAAGGCCTTACCTGCTCCTCAGTTTTAAGGTCGCCAAACTCTTCAAGAAAAGCGTTCTCTGAGGGGAACTGCAGTGGCTCCAGGAAGTTGAGAAGGCTGAACAACTCTTCCACTGAATTTTGCAGCGGCGTTCCCGTGAGTAGAACCTTGTGCTCCTGCCCCAAGCAGCGAGAAATTTAGACCAGCAGGATCAGTTCCATAAAGCAGATTCACTAATAATCCGAATATCTGTCTCAATTTGTAGCTTGTGTCCATAACAAACAAATCATACCGGCTAGTGGAGTAACGGAATACATGTAACGGTGTTATGTAATTAGGATACAAAAAAATGTAGAAAAAAATTGTAGTCCGTTACAGTTAGAGAAAAACGACCGAATTACAGGTATACAAAGATCCCACGTTTTTTTAGGTTTATGGGGACCAAAACCGTCCAAGAAAAGTGTTGCACCTCTTTACTTTTTGGCGGCCTTCATTAGGGCGAACTTGCGTACTTAACCAAATGAGAGGGAGAACAAATTGAAACTCATTATGTATATGAAATCAGTTTAAATTTTTTTTATGGCTGGGCCTGCCGAGAAAGAGAGGGCGAGAGCAGGAAAGAAAGAGAGAGAAAGGAGAGGGAGAGAGAAAGAGAGAGAGAGAGAGAACGAAGGGCTTAGCAGATGCATCGTTAATAACGAAGAGAGTAGAACACAATTTCTTCTCAGCGAGATGCTGCCTAATGAAGAGCAGGTGTCCGGTCACAGTACAGTATAAAAGACGCTAGAATATAAATTGGCCAATCGGCAAGGGAGATCTTAAATCAAGAAGTGCTGGCTGATCGGCGTGTATCTTATCTGCCCACGCTCCCCCGCAGACGAGAGTTATTTTGCATTTGTCTGGGTTTTTTTTTTTTTTTTTTTTTTTTAAATTGAATGGCAAATGGCTTGAATAGAGGCTACCCGAAACATTCTTCAATGGTGCGGGAAGCATCCGTTGTTGTTTTATAGTCAATCTTTTTTTTTTTATAATTTTTTTTCCCCAAAAAAATGGAGCGAACCAGCAATAACTGAAGCGCGAGGTAGCGAGGGGCCTGCCGAACGGGAATGAGAGAAAGTGAGAGAAAGATGCATTATTTTGGTGGCATGATAAAGGCGCAGTACACAAACTCTTCTCAGCAAGATGCAGAAAACGCAGTGCAGGTGTCTAGTCACAATACAGTATAAAAGACGCTATGACATGAATTGGCCAATTGGCATCGGTGATCTCAAGTTGATCGGTGTGAATTTTGGCTACTCTGCCCCCCAGTCACCCTTCTCGCGCAGTAAACCGGCACAACAAGAGTGATTTTGTGCGAGCCCGGCAGGAAACATTGTTTTTTTTTTGTTTTTTTAATTGAATGACTAATTGTCTTGAATCTTGGCTGGCGGAAACGTTCTCAATGGTACGGAAAAGCATTTGTTTTTTTATTTATGTATTTTTTTCACGCGAAAAAGTGAACCGTCGATAACTGAAGCCTGAAGTAGCAAGGGTTCTGTACAATCAACTTTTTAAAACTATTTAGGGGCAATTTGTACAGGGCACACCAACTAACAGCATGCATGTGGCCGCTAACTTTGGACTTACCAAGTTCATGAGTTTGAGTCCCTCCAACAGCTTGCAGTTCCTGTTTTTGAGGCGGTGAGCCTCATCAATGACCACACAGCGCCAGTGCAGTTTCTTTAGCTCGGGGCAGTCAGCCATCACCATCTCGAAGGTGGTGATAAGCCCGTGAAACTTAAGAATGCTTTGCACAGAGTTGCCCTACAATAGTAAAATGGGAGTAAAATGAGCATATGAACTCCATGCTATTGTCACCAGTAAAAAAATCTTTAAAGTTGTGCTCTAGCCTTTACGCAATGAAAAAAAAGAAAATAAAAAAATAAAAAGATTCAACAGCATTTGATGGACAATATAATATTCCTCACAACAATACAGACTAAAGAATGACCGATGTGGGGTTTTCAGGGCCGATACTGGTTATTTAGTATTAAGGGTGCAAACATGAAATTCCTAAAAATGTAAAAAGAAACAAAGATTATCTGTCATAAACTCAAATAAAACTTAGCTATAGCTCTCTGAAATCTTTTGCAGTAAATAAATTAGAATGTCAACAACTAACATGAATAATCTTTATCTTAAACTACAAACTAACTGTGCAGCAAGTTTTATAAATTATTTTATTATTTTAATGAATTGGCATATGTACTTTTGGAAAGGTTGCACAGCCCACAAACGTCAGTTATTTTTACAACTCTACATCAGATTTCCATTTTTCAAAAAGTATTTATTTTTTATAAATAATACTAAAATTTTGTGGATTTATTTAGTTGTTTGCAAAATGCAGAAGGGTATTTAATAACGCTTTTTTACTTGAAATACAGTGTTGGCAAAACGATTTGCTTCAATTATTTGCAAATTATTTGAATGTAACACAAGATTTTTCAGAAACCTACAACCAAAGAAAAAGAGAATATTTTTCACGTAAATGTGAACAGACTCCTGTAACATTTGACAACACAACAGAAGCAAAGAATGTCAAGTTGTTTTAAACCCAAGGTCAAGAAGAAAGAAACATGCAAAAACTTACTTAGAGTTATGTACAAGGTTCATCCACCAGTTCAACAGCGGTGACGATATATTCTATTGCCCCCCCCGCCACCTCTCTAGTCCTGCTCCCCCTCTATCCTGGCTGGTTCAACAGTTTTTGTTGTTTTTTTTCCTCTTATACTTTAAACTTTAAAAACGGTGTGCATGGGGTACATACAAATCTGATGCGGGGTATCCTGAGAGGCCGGGCGAAAGGGGATATTTTTTACTTGATCTAGCCTAATCTAAATTAAGACGAGTGTCTGCTTTGGACATAGTTAAGCGTCGAACACAGCAATAACTCAACGTGGATAAAGTTAATAAGGATGTTTGCATCTGTTCTAAGGTGAGTCAACATAGTATTGCATCAATGTTTCCCACTGTGACACTTGCCATAGCGCTCTTCACAGAACGTTGAATATTTTTCCGGGTGAATAAAGGGGGAGGGGATTAGCTATAGGTCAATTGACCACAGCTTAAGGTAACATTAATCATCACATTGATTTACTCAAGAATAAGAAGTCTTCATTATAAGCCAGCGGTTATGTTATGTTAGGTTGGGTTATGTCTGTACTGCAGGTGTTTTTTTTGTTCCTGTTTAATTTAGATGGTTGTATTTATTATTCATTAAAGATGAAAATAATTTCTTCATCAACAAAAATGTGTCTGTTTAAGGTTATCATTTTATGTATTTTAGTAAGCAGAGTGAAAGAAGAAACAGACCTGTGCATCACGATGGAACATCTCATACTGCTGGATCATCTGGCGGCTGATTTGCGAGCCATGGTACACAATGACATTCATGTGCGTCCATGTACGAAACTCGCGTTCCCAGTTGGTGATAGTGGAAAGCGGTGCAATTATCAGGAAGGGCCCACGGATGCCCATGCTGAATATCTCGTACAGGAAGGTGATGGACTGTATGGTCTTGCCCAAGCCCATCTCGTCTGCCAGAATGCAGTTCTTCCTAGTGCGGGTCAGTATGAAATAAGAATTCGTTAACAAGAATCTGAATTTGGGCATGCTTTGCTTGGAATGTGCATGCAAACGTGTAACTGTCGCGTATGTCAATCAGTTTGTTCTGTATATCGTTCTTATACGAGTCGTACAACTTTTTCATGGCCAAAATTAATCACTTTTTTCAGGATTATCAAACACCATTTTCCAAAATCTCCGGTACCATTACAATAAAAAAACGGTGTAAATCATGTATTTTGCAGTCACAAATGTATCTCTGATTTACATATGCGATTTTCAATCTTGCTTGGGCTTTATCAAGACATATGTTTGTAGATCTTGAGTAAATCGCAAATATTTGTTTTATAGAAAAATCCATTCCTAAATTAGAGTTGGGTAAAAAAATACAACTTACATATTCAGTAGTAGTAGGTTTATTCTGTTAGAATTTACCACTGAAGAACGCTACCTTAATTTTTTGCATGGCTGACAATAAATGTCCATAATTGATACAAAATCCTTGCACTTGCACAAATCATAGGTGTAGCATGAACCTATACTCTTGGGTGTGACCAATAGGGGGCAATGACTCTGCATGGGACAATGCCGTACACATTAGTGCCAGCTGCAGTTAATTGCGAGGAAAGAAGAAATTATATGGCAAAGCAAAGCTACCAGAGAGAAGTGTTGCGTCATTTTTAAGCAGATTTGTTGAGAAACATGGCAACATTTTTAAGCATTTTTAAGCAAATTGTTGAAAATCAACAATTTATGCATTTTCAAGGAATGGAAGCACCCATACAAACCCTGATATGTGCATGTACAATATATTTTGATCTGTGTGCGTCTGTAGTAGGGATGTCCTGATTCTGATCATGCGATGTAAAATCCGACCGAATCACATGACTGATCAGTTTAGACCAAAGCTGATTGGACCAAACTAATTTAAAGCTAAATCTAAAAACACATGTATAATATATTATTGTTTAATGTTATGAGCATGGTTTTATATTGATAGATTTTAAGTATCTGTCTTTTTTACATTTAGTGAAGGCACAATTGGGCTGCACGTTTTTGGGGGAAAAAAGCTAATGGTATTTTTCAAACCAGTATTTCAATTCTAATGGGATTTTCGATTTTAGAAGAAAAAAACTCTGTTCTAGGTTTTTTTTTGTGAGTACTTAAACCTTGGATGCATGACTTACCACTACATACACAAAAATAAATGCTACTTATGGTATCATGTCATGAACCTGTCTTATGAGGAAATACCTAAAACATGACTATATTTCAACTTATTTTATATTTAAATATTTTGAAGAATAACAACCCATAGGGGTCATTTTGACCCACTTATGCATCCAAGGGTTAATAGTGACTCGGCCGTCAGACTGTTGAGAAGCAAAGACGTGTCTGTATGATGTCCTCAGTCAATAGTCCTTTGAAGTCTCCAAATGGCCAATTTTGGAAATTCCTAGACATACCCTTAAAAAGGTGTAAAATACATATGTGAAGTTTTTCAGATCGTGATCAACTTTGACCTGCGACCAGGTAAGGCTTAATGCTATTGTACTTGATGTTTTCCAGCTAACATGACCATGCTACACTCATCTGTAGGCATGTGATTGCAAAAAACAATTCAGGCGGGAATAAAAATGTCTGTGTGTTCAGCTAAGATTATTCATTGTTAAAAGCATTTTCAGTGATTATTTCAAGGGGACAAAGTTACCTTTCAAAAGAGACAATAACCGTCCAGATCACCAAAAAGTTCAACAACAGCATTCAATTAACGTGGTTAAGGGATCCGCACACTCACCCATCCACGTCTTGGATTAGGATTTTATGTGAATTTTACCAAATTGTTAATTGGGTTAAATTTAGGTAATCACTGCCATCTTCTGGGGAGCTTTGTTAGGGTTGCTGTCTATAAATCATTGGGAGAAAAAAACACTACTTCACTTCGCAGTATGGATTACATTTCGGTTAATTGTGGAGCACGAATGCACACTCATTCGCACTGGCACACAGACAAGCCATCCCACCCTGGCTTCATGCTGTGCTGTCCTGCACAAGCAATCTTGTGTTTTTAGAGACATGCAAGGTCAAAAGTTACACGTAAATATTAGGAGTCGAGATTACTTGAAGTTGCTAGAAAAGTGGAATAAGGTGCTAGGTAAAGAATTATCTCAATAAAATTCCCCCAGTTTAATGAGTGCAAGGGTCTTTGTGTAAGCGTTTCTGTATCTGTGTTTTTACCTGTTGTACCAGTTGAAGAGCAACCAGTTCATACCCTCTAGCTGATACTCCCTTAGCTGGTTTCCATTGCGGTAATCTTGTGAGCACTCCAACTTCTCCCATTTTTCAGGGGGGGGACGCTCCTGAGCACAGACAACACACACATTTGCAATTCAAAGTATTACTAAGTGTTCAAAGTACAATCAGAAAATTGTCAGGGTTCTTACACCGTTTTCAGGGACAAATTCAGCTATCTTTTAAGGACTTTCAAAGCGTGTGCTTTTCTCAAGACATGAATTTTAGGTATTGAATAAATCACAAATATTGATCGGAAAAATAGCTGTGTAAATATGAGACAATATGAGACACTAGGATATGATAGATTTTGGGCAAACGTGAGTAAAAGGTCAAATGTACCGTATTTTCCGGACTTTAATTTTCAGTTTTTTTTTTTTTTTTCATAATTTGGCGAAAGGTGCAACTTATACACCGGTGAGACGTATATTTGAAATTATTATTATTATAGTACATTTTTATTATTGTTAAGTCAAGTCAAGTCATCTTTATTTGTATAGCCCTAAATCACAAAGAGTCTCAAAGGGCTTCACAGATTATTACACTATATTACACAGACTATTTTTCAGCCGACGAGAAGAGTAGGTTATTCATATGCTATGGAGTAGAAGTGAGTTTTAAGTTTAGATTTAAACATTTCCACTGAGGTTGCAGATCGGATCTCATGGGGAAGAGCATTCCACAGCACCGGTGCCCGGATGGAGAACGCTCTCGAACCAGCAGAACACTTCTTTGCTCTTGGGATCACCAGAAGACCGGCACTCTCAGATCGTAGGCTTCGGACCGGGACATAGGGGCAAATACTGTATATCACTTCACATGTTAATTTCACAACTGACGACAAGAGGGTGCTCTGGGCCTGTGTTGATAATTTAACCTTGCCCTGTTGTGTTGGAATTTTTTCCAAGTGGAAAGAGGAAGTGAAGCAGCCTATTGTCTTGGAGGGATGGTTCACAGGAGAAAGTACACCAAAGATGAATATTTCATTGGATTTTGTGATTTGGAGTGAAGTTGATAGTTTGCTCTTTACACTAGAGTTAACTGGATAACTCTTAAAATTTTATGTCGTTACTGACAACCATGTCTAAGATATACACATACGTGTAACATGAATATACAGTTTTCTCCAATTTATTTTGATTTTAAATTGCCTTTCAAGATGACATGTCTGTTTTGGTGTAGGATTTAATCAAATAATTTTCCCTAAAAATCCAACTTATACTCAGAGTTTGACATACATATATATATATATATATATATATATATATATATATATATATTTATTTTAAATTTTATTATTATTATTATTATTATCCTTTTTAATTATGACTTTTTGGGCTGATGCAACTTATATTCTGGTGAGACTTATAGTCCGGAAAATACGTAACTTACATTTCTTACCAATGTGAAAGACTAACTTAATTTTGTGCAAGGCCCATTACAAATGTCTACAATTGATACGTAATCCTTGCACTAATACACATTACGTAATGCCCTGCATAGGTATAATAATAATTTCCTTTGTATTGTCATTCTTTGTAACAATGTACACAGAACGAAATGTCGATACACCTGACCCGTTGTAGCGAGTCGATGCAGCCGCAGCCAACAGAGGGCGCCGCCATTATACCAATTAGGTATGTCTCGGCCGAGGCGCGAACCAGCGACCTCCCAGTCTCAAAGCGGGCACACTACCATCTAGGCTACTGAGCTGGTGGTGTATGCATCTGTCCTCTTGGGCGTGACCCATAGGTGGGGCGATGACGCTTCATATGACAAACTAATGCCAGCCGCCGTTGATCAAAAGGGAAAAAGAAATGCAATGGCAAAGCGAAGCCCCCAGGGAGCAGTGTCGGCGTAATTTTTAAGCATACTTGTTGAAAAGCATTTACAAGCATTCACCAAAAATCCAGCACTTTTCAATCCTTGAAAACAACATTAAAATTCAAGTATTATCAAGGATATGTCAAGGATATCAAGCACCAGTATTAACCCTGAATTGTAATTTTGTGTACTACGCGGCTGCTTATTTGTCTTTTTGCATGTGATAAGAAAGGAGATTGAAGACGGTGTCAAAATGGAACCTCTTTTAAAAAAAAATTGCAAACAAGACTTTTGTCTAAAGTTTGTGTGTCCTCCAATTTCACATTTCTGTTAGCTGCTAGCTGGACATTGGCTAATCTTTACATGCTAACACGACAGAGCTGATTATCTACAGTCCAGCAGTTTTAATTTGTAAACACGTACTTTTTATGTGACATTTAATTGGTTCCCAAATAGATTGGCTGATTCTAAGTCACGGGTCAGCATCCCCAAATGTTGAAAGAACCATATTGGACCAACCTGTCTGATATTACATGAGCCAATTCGTTAAAATTCAAAAAAATAACTAGATTTGATGTCAGGTTTGAGATGATGATGATTCAGTTGCCACACTTGGGATTGATGTTGCCCTCCGTTGTTTGAAGCGACGCTCACAGACTTTGTGTGATTGCTCAGACCCGTGGAAGCTAACAGGGAATATTGCTCACCACATGTCGCAGGTTTAGCGGCTGCTTTTGAATCTCCTCAAACTCTTTGATTTTCTCTGGGTCCAAGTCCTCTTGTAGCTCCCAAGTGGCTTCTTCATAGGAAAGGCTGCACCATTTCACCAAGTAGTGTGTGACCTCCTGAGCACAAACAATTACAGCATATGTTTGCATGCGTGAGTTGGGATCATGTCTCTTCAGAGCGTCACAAACCTCTCCTGTCTCTGTGTCATTGGTAACTGCTACCTCAAGCACCCTGTCCACCTCCAAGTAGTCGGGATTGAATAAATCTTCGTCGGGCTGGAGCAGTCACAACATTGAAGAGAGAGAAAGATAGGGGGAGAGAGAGATCTAATCAACAAAGACATGGTTCCTACAGCTTAAGGGCAGTTAAATTTGAGACTTTTTAAGAGCATTTTAAATGCCTCTTGAAATCAATTTTAAGACCAAGTCGATAAAAAAAAGGCACAATCTAATGAAACAAAACAAAAAACAACAACACATGAACTAGAAGCAACCTTAAACAAATGTTGTTTTTTTAAATCACATTTTTGTCCAGTTAAAAACTTTCCATCTGAAAGACATAGCACCCAAGTTTTAAACACGCAAAACAACGAAAGAGATGTTTGCAGAACTTCAAATCCTCAGTCAAAACTGGCAGATGATGATTAATTCCAAAGAACCCTCCTGCTACAATTATGAAACATTTTTATCGCGATGCATGAAAAATGACTTTTTGGTCCAGTGTAAAACCTTTTGGAAAAACAACACTGATATATTAATGAAAAAAACAATGTTGTACTCTGTGGATATTGGACAATCGAAAAATATTACTAAATCTTTGTGTTGTTTTTAGGACTTTTGAAAATTTGATTTATTATAGTTTAATGCCAATTGAGGCTCTTTTATAATGTTGAATTCAATGCCTCCCAAAACTTTAAAAGGATCTGCGGGAAGCATACAAAGACCACTGCGGTAATAGGTAAAAGGCTTTTTTTGAGAAAAATAGCAAACTTTCTGAACTTTGGGAGCATTGCTTCTTTTCATTATTTTATGGTTATAGTAAAGAAAGACTTAAACGACATTTCAATGTGCTGAACCAAACTGCCTAAATGTTGGGGCTGAGTTTGTTCGAATGAAAAGGATATCCTTGTTCCATAAAGCAATCTAAGTAATAACACTTTTTTAACATTTAAATTATTCATTTTGAGATATTTTCAAATTGGGAGAGCTGGTGTCAGCCAATTTTTGCCATTTTGACTCATTCTTGAAGGCCTACAGAAAATTTAGTTCTGTAGCTATATAGGCATAGATAATATCAAAAGAAAACTGGCATCTTTCTTTAGAAAAAAAGGTAGTTTCTGGATTTTGCCATTGTTTAGCAAACAACAGTTAAACATTGCCAAGTTTTCTAAAAATACTCGTTTCACGGAAAAACTGCTTTTTGTGAAATGATGCATTTCAAACTTTCACTTAGGTGTTTTTATTTCTCCATTTGTGATAAGTCATCATGGCTAACGCGTGCCCTTGTGCAACCACGTTCTTGTGGATGTATGCAAAACGTTATTGCAATGGTACTTCATCATCATCTTTTCTTGAAAGGAATAAGCTCTGTTGAATAGTTAACAGCTTATCATTTTTTGTCCCTTTTTTGTGACTCTCACCACTCTGCCTCACTACGACTACTTGCCATACTGGGCCGCCTACACCCACTCATTCAGCGAATACAGGAAGAAAGACTGGGACGTTGAGCTACCTTGATTTGTGGACAAAGATCTGATTAAAGCCAGTCATGCCATCGCATGGTGATTTATCATACTAAAATAATTCCCAGAGACTTGATAGTTAATAACGATGACCAGCACCAAACCCTTTATAACACTTTTAAAAAATAAAACAACAAAAAAGTATTTTTATGTTTTGGCACCAATGTTCCCTCTAATTTTCCACGGGTCTGAGCGTTCACACAAAGTTGGTGAGCAACGCTTGAAACAACAGTGAGCAACCATAATCCCAAGTGTGGCAAGATAGTTAATTATCAAACATGTCCAAAACTTGACATCAAGTTACATTTTGCGGCAATGCAAAATTATTTTTCTCTTTTGAATGAATTGACTCATGTACTATTGCACAAGATATCCCCTCATCTCTCATCAGCTGCATCGCTTATCCTCAGTAGGGTCGCGGGGGTGCTGGAGCCCATCCCAGCAATCATCGGGCAGTGGGCAGGGGACACCCTGAACTGGTTGCCAGCCAATTGCAGGGCACACAGGGACAGACAACTCACTCACTCAGTCACACCTAGGGACAATTTGGACCGGCCAATTCACCTGAAATACATGTCTTTGGAATGTGGGAGGAAACCGGAGTGCCCGGAGGAAACCCACGCAAGCACGGGGAGAACATACAAACTCCGCACAGTAAGGCCGGGAGCTGGATTTGAACCCACGCAGGAGGTTCCCACAACCTCTGAACTGTGCCGCACACGCGCTAACCACTGCATTTCTTTTTTTTTCCTGATATTATTTTGTCGCATAATATTAACATTTTGGGGGGCTTATTTAGTCGGTTGTAAGATACATAACTGTACTTAATCACATTTTTTAGTGGAAGTACAATGTTGGCAACAAGATTGACTTGATATCATTGAAAATTATTTGAATGCAACACAAACTTTTTCTTCTTTTTTCCGGGTTTTATTTTCTACTTTTTTTTTAATTCCTTCAAAAAAATCTCATTGTGTTTATTTTTTCCGAGCTGTTACTTTTTTCTTTTTGTTCTCTATTTACTTTTTTCCTACATTTCTTTCTTTTCTTTTTTCTGGCTTTTTTCTAAATTTTTCTTTCTTTTTTTCTCTTCCTTTTGTTTCTTTTTTTCTCAGCTTTTCACTACTTTTTCATTTTGGTATTTTTTTCTTTTCTGTTCTATTCCCTCCTTCCTTTAAGTCATTTTGTGCATAATTTTATATAATATTTGGTCATGTTGGGATTAAAGAAGCAAAACAACCCGAAGAGCCGTTTAGGACCCGAAAGAGCCGGTTCCTTTTAGTGAGCCGAGCCGAAGAAGCCGGTTCCCCGACAAACTCTACTAACTTCACTCAACTTCGTTCTCCTTCGACTCGACTTCAAAATACCGCATTTAGGACACGTCAGGGGAACCCGTGTATTTTTACCTTCATGCACTGTAACTTTGACTTAAGTCGCTTCTTAATTAGTAATTTTGAGCCCTCATTTTTGTGCGCTGGCTAGATTTTCCTGTGCGCTGAGAATGGGTGAGCAGTGCGCAATTGCGCACGCGCGCAGCTTAGAGGGAACACTGTTTGGCACTCAGGGACAATGCTTCTGAAAATGTATTTATACATTATAGCAAAAAATAAGTGTCCTTAGAAAGTTGATTTTCCTTCTCTATTAAGTATGCATTAATGCCTAACTGAGTTTAAAGAGCCTTTATATAAAAAAAATCCACAGCACTTATCTGCTATTGTCTTTTAGCAAAGCTGTTCCTGGACAGGAAACACATTATGGCGAAGGAAAGAGGGGATAGTAGAGTTTTTTGTTATTGTAGCATAAAAATTAATAAAAAGAAAAGTCCCGTTTTAAGTACAGTAAATGTCAACCCAAACCTCGAAAAAGATGGAAAAAAGATGTTTATTCGACTCTGCCGCTTTATCACTTTTGCTGCTGCTGGACCTTAGTGCTGCTTTCGACACAGTGGACCATAATATCTTACTAGAACGGTTGGAAAAATGGATTGGTCTCCCAGGAAACGTCCTCTTATGGTTCAGATCCTACCTCTCAGATAGGACGCATTGTGTTAAATATGACGAAATGACATCTGAGCCCTTTAGTGTTACCTGTGGTGTTCTGCAGGGTTCAGTGCTTGGCCCCCTTCTCTTCAGCATTTACATGCTTCGATTTGGTGATATTATTCACAAGTATAATATCAGTTTCCATTGCTACGCAGATGACACTCAACTATATCTCCTGATGGAGGAATCTGCCACACTAAACTGCAAATTTGGAGGCCTGCCTCACTGAGATAAAAGAGTGGATGTCACTCAATTTCTTGCGTCTTATCTCTGAAAAGACCGAAATGTTAGTTATTGGTCCATCTAAATGCCGTGATTTATTCTCTAAAACTGCTGTGAACATTGACAAATGTCACATCACACAGAGTGACTCACTTAAAAATTTAGGTGTCACATTTGACCCAGATCTGTACTTTTAAACACATGTGAAGAAAATTACTAGAACCTCTTTCTTCCATCTTCGTAACATTGCTAAAATTCTTCCTATACTGTCTCATTCGGATGCGGAGATTATAATCATGCGTTTGTTACCTCCCGTCTCGATTACTGTAATGCACTACTGTCCGGTCTTCCGATGACCAGACTCAAGAGTCTTCAGCTGGTACAAAATGCCGCAGCGAGTCTTTTAACTAGGACAAAAAAGTCCGATCACATCACCCCAATTTTGGCTAACCTGCATTGGCTCCCTGTTAGCCTAAGATGTGATTTCAAGGTTCTCTTATTACTATACAAAATCATACATGGACTTTCCCCCTCATATCTTTCAGATCTGATTTCCCCCTATGTTCCGGCCCGAAGCCTTCGTTCTGAGAGCGCCGGTCTTCTGGTGATCCCAAGAGCCAAGAAGTATTCCGCTGGTTCGAGAGCGTTCTCCATCCGGGCACCGGTGTTGTGGAATGCTCTTTCTCCTGAGATCCGATCTGCAACCTCAGTGGAAATGTTTAAATCTAAGCTTAAAACTCACTTCTACTCTATAGCATATGAATAACCTAAACTGCTCCTGTGTAATAACCTGTGAAGCCCCTCTGAGACTCTTTTTGATTAAGGGCTGTACAAATAAAAATGACTTGACTTAACTTGACTAACTTTGTGAAATAGCTGCAATCATGACTTTAAGCCAGGAGACGGCGACAGACAGGAACGAACTTTCAAATTCCGGACGACACTTTTAACATTTGAGGAGCACAACTAATGAAATGGCCAAAAAGAGAGAGATGTCTGGTTTTGTTTCACTTATGCTGTGGCTTCTTTAGATTTATCTGTGGCTTTATTGTCATCATATGAAATTACTGAACATGCCAAAGCCAAGCTCCAACATTTCGGTGAAAGTTTGGCGGCTACAAGAAGGAAAATAATAAAATCTTTTTAAAAGACTTCTGGTTGTGCCATGCCCTTAGAAAATGCTGAGATTAGCAAGCATTTGCATGCACTTTGTTTATGTGTTGCGTTATACTTTGAAGGTATGTTAAAACATTACCATAGCGACCAGAGCATGTTGCATTGTGTATTGGGGTTCAAAATAATGTTGCTCATGTGATAAATAGTTGTTGGTTTGACATTTTGAGGACACCCCAAATAAAGTTGCACCTGATTTAGGTTCATTATCATTATTATTAATATCATTATTATAATCATTATTGTTGTAGAGTGAATGTGGTTCACCTATGCCTATTTGGTTTGCGCCTGGAACTTTAGTACGAGGGTTTTTGGTCCTGTTATATTTAGATATGAGAAGTTTCCACCTGCAAATGGTTGAATGGATGTTGCTGACAAAACTTGAGTAGATAAGTATGCATGCATTATTGCCATCAAAGGAAACCATTCAGATTACCACAATTTTATATACATATATATATATATATATATATATATATACCTGTATAGGGCAGCACGGCGGCGCAGTGGTTAGCGCATGTGCGGCACAGTTCTAAGGTCTTGGGAACCTCCTGTGTGGGTTCAAATCCAGCTACCGGATTTCCTGTGCGGAGTTTGTATGTTCTCCCCGTGCTTGCGTGGGTTTCCTCCGGGCACTCCGGTTTCCTCCCACATTCCAAAGACATGCATTTCAGGTGGATTGGCCGGTCCAAATTGTCCCTAGGTGTGAATGAGTGAGTTGTCTGTCCCTGTGTGCCCTGCGATTGGCTGGCAACCAGTTCAGGGTGTCCCCTGCCCACTGCCCGATGATTTCTGGGATGGGCTCCAGCACCCCCGCGACCCTACTGAGGATAAGCGGTGCAGCTAATGAGATGAGATGAGATATATATATATATATATATATATATATATATATATATATATATATATCAGAGCCATATCCCCCTAGTGGGAGGAGGCTAGATTCAAGAACACATTATCATTTCTGACTCTTTCGCTCAACCCAACTGATGTGTTGGGAGTCATTAGGTGACCAAACCCCCCCAATTCCAACCCCTAATGCCGAGCACCAAGCAGGGAGGCAATGGGTACCAATGTTGTAAGTCTTAGGTATGACTCGGCCGAGGCTTGAACCAGCAACCTCCCAGTCTCGGGGCGGGCGCCCTACCCCCAAGCCCACCACAATTACTATACAGAAAATACCAGTTTTTAATGTCAAGCTTGTCATTTTATTTAGCTTTTATCAGCTACATTCTAGATTCCTAGTGGTCACGTGTTTACACCAAGAGTCGGCAATCCGCGGCTCCTGAGCCGGATGTGGAGTATATTTTCTCAAAATGTTTACAAATTGACTGCTGCATTCCTAATTTCAACACAGAAGTCACATTAAACGGGTAAGAGCACAATGCTATCATGAGGACTTTTTAGTAAAAAAGTAGGCGTCTTTATTAAGTGATTTCTAATATGTCAGTATATTTTTTTTATGTTATTATGTTTTGTACAGGCCCAAGGATGGCTGCTTTGAGAATCAAAAGAGAGAGAGAAGATGGTGCTGCTGTGTTTTACCTATGCTCTGACTTGCTTGTCATTTGCACTTAAATCAAACTTAAACTGCATTAATGTGATTTATTATTCTTTACCTTGTAGCAAGGCTGCTGTTTTACTTCTAAAAATGCATGCTAGATTTTAATGCACTCTTTTTGTTGCCCGGATATGGGACACGTTAAGCATGTTCCATTTTTCATTTATTTTTTATTTTTTTAATCCTTAAAATGAAAAAAAATCAAAAATTTATATTGTTTTTCTTTACATTTTTTAAAGAAATGAAACATATCGTAATTATTTAATTTTGAAATGACTTTAAATTTGAGGAGGTATCCTACAATAAAGCAGTCACGTAGTGCATCATCCTCTACAAGATACGTTACATTAAACTTACTTACTTTCACACCTATTAGGCGCAATGTTTTAAAGTACGCACTCTCCTTGGAACGAATTATTTTTTTTGTTGGCTAATATGGCGCACTGGCCTATTGGACGCGAGTCTCACGCGACCGCCTTTAATACCACAAGAAGTGTGTGTATCAACAAAAAAAGCACTGGGAACTAAACTGAGTTTAATTGGGGTTTATTAAGTAATTAGCACAGAGTAAAACGTCAAAATGAGACAAAATTGAAAAAAAAAAAGACCAACCAGTTTGCCCTTGAACTTTTCATCCTCCGTCTCGGACATGAAAAGTTGCGCCATAGATAGCTTAATTTAACGAGTCACTTTCTGTGCCGTGTGTAGGGGTACAGAAAAGGTTGCCGACCACTGGTATAATCTAGCAATTTTTGTAATGCTGTTAAACTGTTTTCAGCGGCTGACTTTTCAAATCAAACTCAGCGGGTTGAAAATTGCTGGTGGTTACCTCACTGAAGAGGTGCTTCATCTGCGCCCGTTTGGTCCTGAAGCGCTTGATCTTTTGGTGAATTCTGGGATCTTTCTCCAGCTCACCCAGTGTGGCCCACTTGCAATGTAAGTAGGAACTGGGACACAATCGAAGAGGATGAATGTTGAGATAGAAGGAAAAAAACAAAACAAAAATAGACCTCTGCAAATTTAAACGCAGTTGAATTGACTCACAAGTTGCGGTACTTCACAAAAAACTCTTCTGTTTCTTCTGTTTGTACCTCGCATGATGATGATGTCTGCAGAGGAAGCCCAAAATTGTTAATAAGAATAACACAAATCACATTAGACAAAAGACCATATACCTCCTTCTTGACTGTTCGCACGGAGAGAATTTTCTCAATTATGTTTGCTTCGTCTTCTGGCGGTTCCTGCATAGACGAATGTTTTTAATATAGAGATACGGCACTTTGTCATATTTGCTTGGATGTGAATATTTCCTTAATTTGTTTATATGATTGACAGACGAAGCATCAAACGGAATTTTGGGGAAGGGTCTCTTATAAGTCTTTGGCGTCAAACAGTCTAAACTTTTTCTTATTTGAGGTGTTCTGTTCAATTTGTGATGTGCATTTGTTGCAACATGATTTAAAAGAAAAAAAATAAACAAGAAAAAAACTAGTAAGTAGAAAGTCGACATTTTTCTGTAAAACCTTTTCTATTTCAAATGAATACCTCTTAAGGCATGGTCACACAGCCTTTGACGGGCGTATCGAGGCTAAATCACGGCCAGAAATGTCTGCCCGTGAAGCAGACGCTGTTGGACGCTTTGAGATCGCGATACAGACGAGATACACCAGTGCTTTACACGCGGTAAGAAATTCACACGCGGTTGGCCGCGCAAAAAAGTTTTGCGCTGCTCAAAACTTTAGACCACGGGTAACCACGGGCGGCACACGTGGTACACACGAGGTAAAGACACGGTACGAACGTGCTAGGACGTGCTACGGCCGCGGCCAAGACGTGATTACACGCGGGTAGGACGCGAAATTTTAGCGGGTAATCGTGGGTGGAGCACGGTCATAGCACGTTTGTTCTGCGCCTGTATCGCGGTGTTATCACGTGCATTAGCGTGTGTACTGCGTGTAAGCACGGTCAAACGCGATGCAGCCACGGTTACCTGCAATGAGGACGCGGAACAGTCGCCGGCGTCTGTTTCGCGGGCATACCACGGGTAAACAGCGGGTTTAGCCAATTTTGCACATTTTCCACCGCGTCTGCTTCACGGGCAGAAACTTCTGGCCGTGATTCAGCTGCGATACGCCCGTGAAAGGCTGTGTGACCATGCCTTTACTAACCTCTTAAATTTTTTCTCCTAAATTCAAACTTAGTGTAGGAAGGTTTCCTTTACCTCAGCTTGCCAGGCCAATGCCGTTGCATTGAGCGCCGCAATGCGTCCTGCCCCAAGGACAGCAATGGTCTCACCGTCGTCATCCACTACCTTCAGGTCCAAATCCTCATTGTACTTCCTGCGCTTCACTTGACGGCCCGAACGTCGCTTCTGAATTTGAAGACACACGTTGCATTCTTGTTTAGTCTTACAATTGTGTATGCACACTATGTTAGCTCATTCAGAGTCATAACGTATAAATACGTTTTCAGAAGCACTGTCCCAGAGTGACAAAACATAAAAATAGTATTCTAAAGGCATTGACTCTTCTGTTTAGAAAGTATCAAGCCTCAGGAAACTATATCAGTATGATTAATCACGACTACAGGGCAAGGAGTGGCTTTGATCAGATGTTTGTCAAAACACTTTTTTTGCGTCGTTTTGTTTCCTGTGTCCACCGTAGAGGTCAAATCAAGCCTAAAAAATTCAGCCCGACCAGACCCAAGTCGCCGGTATACAAACCCAAACCCGACCGAATGGATTATTTGATAAACAAGCCCAAAATAAGCTTTGATTCAGCGCCAAAGTAAACAAGAAGCTTTACTCCGGCAGTGCGTATTTCAGCGCCGAACTGTGCATTTCGACTGAACTACGCAGCTTGGGCTTTACTTTGGGACCAAGTCCCTAAAATGTGTGCACTGCAAGTGCAGATCTTAAATGAACGGTTTGGTGCCAAGTGTGCATCTTGGTGACGTGCAGCGAACAAAAGTGAAACTGAACAAAATGGCACAAAAAAGAAAATCAAATTCTGCTGCAAATAGATTCAGCCAAAAAGCAGAAGGAAAGTTTGTAAAGATTGTAAACTATTGGAAAAAAGCAGAAATGACGTTTGTCGCGAGGGATTACTTGAGTTATTATTTCTGGCCGAGTTTGGGTCGGGTTCGTGTCCAAGTTCTTAACTCTAGTGCACCGTATGACACAGTATGGCAGTGTCAGTGGCCCATATGCGGTGAGAAAAAAAAATATAAGTACAGACAGTTTAACTAGCCAAAGCTTTATTGTTTCTAAAAAAGATGAGAAAGTCCCTTCGTCATCGATAGGGCAGAGAGATAAGCCGTTTCATCATGTACGTCCGTGATCAGGATGACGACCCGAATCATGGGATCACGACAACAGAAACATTTGGGGCTAAAGGGTTCTTGCCGAATTCATGCATAAGTTCAGTGTTTTTGCCAGAAAATGTTATTTTGCATGCAAAGGGCACTTGTTTTTATGGAAAGTATTGTTTGAATAGCGGAGGTATCACAAAGATATTTTTTAAAAAAAAAAGCGCAGAAGTGAAACTTACCAATGTTCAACTGCTGTTTACTACACAATGGTAAAAGCTAGGATTAAGGTGGTTCTGCAAAATCATATTGGCCACACAAAGTAATGAACTTCAGAACTTTGACCTCAGGGTGTACTCACTTTTGTTACTAGGGGTTTAGCTAGTAATGGCTATATTTTGAATTTTTCAAAGATCCTGTGTCACGACAGGCCCGTGTCCTACGAAATCTTCCTCCATTAACACTAGGACCCAGTGTGACAAGATGCTCTGTCAGTTGTTAGGGACTCAGAACCGTGGTGACGTTTGTAACTTTTTAACTTGTCCTTCCTTCAAGCACTGAATTACTAATACCAGCTTAGTCACTAGGTTTCCATGTAGGATTTGGCAAACGTGCCAAGTGATGCCTAAGAGGTGGCAGCACAGATGTCTTCAAGGGACACCCCCTTCAGGGCATCACAAGAAGTAACAACAGCCTTAGTCGAATGGCAAACCAACTATGAAGGCAGAGGCCAGAAGTGACACAAGACTGGTGAATGTCTTCCACATTCCTGTGGTACAAGCTCTGTCTAGGCAATGCAGAACCCCTAGATGAGCCACCATAACAAACAAGAAGTTGACGAAATGAACAAAAAGCCGCCGTTGCGTCAATGTAGCAGCACAACACACTCACAGCTACGGCCTGTCTGGTGTGGGAGAGCATCCTCAACAAGAGGAGAAGTGCATTGCGCAAGCCCTAGCAGGCTGTTAAAAGAGGAGTCAGATAGAAACTTGGGAATGCGGCTACAACGAGACGCCAGCATCGTTTGAGTGCAACCCTGGGAAGGTGGGGGTAACGGACATGATGTGATGCAAATCAACACACTATTAGAGTAGGGTACCATGAGAAAGACCTTGGCGTAAAAGACAGCCTGCCAGACAATTGAGATTGCCGGGCAGGTACACAGCCCGCAGCCTATCTAGGCAGGGCACAGCCACCCTGATAAGATGGTTGGCCGGCTGAAACAGCCGCATGCTATCAAGGGCCCTGGTGAAAATATTTGTCCATAAAATGTGACATTTATGAGCCAGTTACCTACCTGACCACTAGGGGTGGACGATATGTTTGGTCTTTAAAGACTTTAACTAGATTGTGATCACAAAAAAAGTAATGATTTTACTACGTTCTTTTTCCAAAAATCTGAAGTGTCAAGTGCATTGCAAGGCGCTTTGGGAGTTCTATAGTGAGTGGTTGAAGCGCTATAGAAATACAGTCCATTTACCATTTATTCCTCCATTCTTTTCCTGTTGTCTGGGTTTTATTGCGTTTTCTTTTAAATGTCAGATTTGAATGTTGCCATGACAAATGGACAACATGCTTGTGTGATATATTCATTAATGAAGAACTTTATTTTGAGGTCTGCACTAAATTTTGAACAGTAAGGCCCTTTAGTTACCATGGTTTTAAACCAAAGAGAATTTACAGCATTATTGCAGTGTTTTGTCATGGGCGCAGGAACCTGTGTGAGGTGCCTGTTCACTGGTGTCCTTCATGGCGTAAGCCACTTTCCTCCAAATCAGATCAATGAATGGAAGCAACAAGCGTGGTTGAACAGCTTCATTTCAGCACTTCTTTTTTTTTTTTTGAAAGAAAAGTTTTTGGTAAGGCCCTTGCCACTTTAAATCAATATTGTTTGGTTGTACCAGGTGTATGAGCAACTTTAATGAGAATAAGCGGTGCAAAAAATGGATGGATGGAAGGATGGGTGCCCAGGGTAATCTGGAACCCGTAAGACTTGCACACACAGTTGCGTATTTGAGGTAGATTTGACACGAGAGCAAAATAGTCAGAAATCAGATCATTATTCCGTAGAAAAACCTCAAGAGTTTGATTTTGTTTTTTCAAAATTGTGATGGTTTTGCCTTATCGTACACCCATACTCACTGCATTGTCCATGGGATCTTGGCTTTCCTCTCCACCTGTGTTGATTGACAGCGAATTGGTGTCACTCTCAGCCTCTTCCGGGTGCGCCATTGTCTGCTTTCTCCTCTTGGCCTTTTTCTTCTTTTCCACCGGGCCAGAACCAGGATCCCTGGAGAAGCAAACTGAGTCAGCCATTGTCCATTTCAAAGATTTTTGTTTACTCAGATGTCACTACCTTGGTTTGCGACCCCTCTGCTTAGGTTCCGAGTGGGAGCTTGGTTTGAGGCTGGCTAGGTTGTAGGTTTTGGGGGTTGGGGACCTGACAGGTGGGGCAGAAGCAGGAGGGGTTGTGGCGGTAGGACAGGAAAGCGGTGTGACATCTGAACAAAATTTGAGAGCAAAAAACATATCAAAAGAACAGTACATTACGGTATATGATTATTCTCGACTTCTTGCAATATTTAAACCAATAGCAGATTTGTTTTAAAGTATCTACAGAAGAGGTTAGAAACCTCTGGCTCGTGAGCCATAAATGGCTCTTTTCATGAGTACATCTGGCTCGGAGATAAAATAGAACATGCGCATTTATTTACTGTATTGATAGATGCAGAGCCAATTATGGCATGTGCAAAGCTGAGACTGAATTATCTTCTCACAGAATTTGGTCCTGTGTATATAGGGCACAGTCTTGATTACAGTTTGCAGTCAATGTGTCAGACTAACACAGCCTGTTTTGACTGTAAATTATTACATAATCTTTTTTATGAAAGCTCATTAAACAATCGATGTTCATTGTTGAGACACTGTATGATGGAAAGCCAAAGAACAAACTGTAAACACCCAAAAGTTTTGACAAAGCACCCAGGAAGCTTCTGTTTTTACCTTCGGTTATGTCAATTGTCAATCAAAGCTGTTAAATTTCCATTTATTGTAACCTTGTATATGATGAACAGTGCAATCAAACAGTTCTCAATATGGCCTTATTTAAGTTATTGTATAAGAGATTTGGGGGAAGCCATATAAGAACAATATACAAACACAAATACTACAAATGAAAAGCTATTAGGATTGTGAAAAACACTGGGTGGAAAGAACATGAAAACAAATTTATTAAAAAAGTAAGCAAAATCATTGTTGGGATTCATGTGCGGCGACACACACGCACCTTGAGGAGGGGGCAAAGGGAGCAAGATTTTGATCTTAGGTTTCCTCCCACGTTTTCCAGGCACCTTAACAGGCAACTCTATGGGAACTGGCATGTCAGCAGTAGATTTACAGGTGTTTTTTCGCCTGGCGCCGTGCCTTAGCTCAGCATGGGTTTCTGGGGCAGCGTCCGACGTCCCCTCACTCCTGCGCTCTTTCCTCTGTTTGGATAGAAGCATTTATGAAAATTTATAATGTGACAAAGAGTGTGTAAATTTATTTACTTGGGTCTGCCGTAGCAAGTGTCTGGTTTAGATTGAGCCAAGTAGGGTTATACACAATACTTTTATAAAATTGCTTCACAAGATAAGATCCAAACATAAAAAGCATCAACAACTACTTGAAAAATAAATCAATCAGTCATATATTGATCTATAATTTGCAGTCACATTAAAAGGAGATGAATTATTTGACCCCCAGATGTATTGTATGAATTGAAGATCATGTTAAATATACGGCCAGTGGGCCGGATCTGGCCCGTTGGATTATTTAATCCAGCACGCCATAAATTTCAGAGTTTGTCAAAAAAAGAAGAAAGTCTCTAAGTAATTTCTATCAAAAATTACATTTTAAATAGATGCAAACTAAATGCTCTCTCTGACCGCTCGATAATCGTCCCCCCTGTTAATGGGTATAAATACTGTATCGCGTCGTGAGTTTGTTTAGGTGTAAAACCGCATTCACTCAACTGTTAAAACCAAACACATTCAATGCCAAACATGAAAATCTGTATCTCCCCATTTCTTTTTTTTTTGGGGGGGGGGGGGGGGCAGCCTTTTCGTTTTTTGGGAGTACCTGTAGCAGCAAGATGGCGGACAAATTATGTCTGCTCCCTCTAGGTCAGGTGTGTCCCAACGTTTCAGAAAGCGGACCATATTTGGTAAGCTGAAAATGTGTGGCATTCTTTGAACAGTGTAATAGATTCACCCTCAGTAAAAGATTTGCAGTGCTTGGCGATCAGCGTTGCGACCTTGTAGCTCGCCTTTGTACCATTTTCATTTAACGCGCAGGGTCTTGTGAAAATACGATGCTGAGCTGGTATAACAGCTTCCTGTTGGTTCACCTTTTCGCATCGTTCATTTCCAGTTAGCTTTTATTCCTCAGCATGTTTTGTCTGGCAGTGCCTCTTTATATTATATTCCTTAAAAATAGCCACAGTCTCTTGGCAAATTAGGCAGACACAGTTGTTTCAGATTTGGGTGAAAAAAATACTCCAATCTCCACTTGTCCTGCAAGCAGCAGGACAACTTTTCTTTTTTTAAATTACTGTCGCCATGTCTGAATTAGGGTGGGCTAAAAATCCTACAAAAAGCTAAGCGCGATGTGGTCAAAGGGCTACTCATTTGTTTTTTTTGTTTGTTTTTTGTTTTTTTTACAATTGTATTTTATACTGCAGGCAACATTACTTGCAGGCCACATATCATTATTTTATGTCAGAGTCTGTGGACATGTAAAAATGTGATGAAGCCGTTACATGCCCCTGTGCTGGACTTTGGACATGCCTACTCTAGATTATGTAAAATAAATACAAATTTATCGACCTATCAGTATTTTAAAACATGCAGAATTGTATCATATGAAAGGTAAAAACTTAAATAGTTCCCTGATACTTATTACAGTTAATAAAGTAGGGATTTCAACACAACTGACACCCCTTATCTTTTACCTAAACTAAAAACTAACAGTGCAGGAAATAAAATTGGGCTTAGTAGCAACTCGAATAAAGGTACATAAAAACGTAAATAGCTCTCTGATATTGTTTTACAATAAAAAAATAAAAATGTCATTACAACCAAGATGACTTAAAATTTCTTAAAACAAAAAGTGCAAAAATAAATTTCAACAGAGCTTGTGAATTGAAAAGTGTGAGTTCCTCTGTTTTAGAGCCAGATAATTGAACTGCGATGGTAACTCCGCCTTCAACTTTAGCAAGCTTTTTTCTATTCTCTCTCAATACTTCTCCTCAGGTTGCTTGTCCGATCAGAATAGGTAGGGTGGGTAGCGAGAAGAAAGGACGAGAGGAGGAGTAGGAGCAAAACAGAAAGGTTTGGTTGCACCTGAGCCTAAATAATAAACCTGTCGAATAAATAAAAATGAAGATACCGATATCATTCAAGTTTCCAAATATCAGTGCTGATAATCGTCCCCCCTGTTAATGGTTATAAATACTGTATCAAAATGCAATGTTATTGACGCACAGGTGAAGAAAACGAGAGACTGGTATACCTATGAGTATGCAGAACAAATTGCGCTATGCAAATCAGTTGTTTTGGCATTGTGAGTAAAATTAGTTGATAATGACATAAGTTCTAATGATTTATTTAATGTAATCCGCACCACTGGTGGTCTGGTGGTAAAGTTTTGGCAGCCTTATCGCCACAAGTTTCTTCCGCTTTTAAATACAGCTGCATACCATAAACCTCATAGTAAAGCACACCTATAAACATTATATGCATTTTTGATCTTATCCCCCTTATCCTAAGGTATATAAATCGCATCGTGTGCCTTGTAGTCCGGAAAATACAGCAAAATGAAAAAAAGAAATTAACTGAATAACATTTTCAAACTCAAGTGCTAAAAAAAGATTAACAAATTAAGTGTTTTGAAAAGCAAGTAGAAAAGTAGTTAAACAGTGGTGACCTTAATTGAAAGTACCGGATCAACAGTTGTCTCTCTCACCTTCTTTCCCTTCTTGACGAAGCCACTGATGTCACACTCCTTCTGCTCCCGTTTGTCCTTCTTGCGTTTCTTCCTCACCCTGCCGCCACCGCCATCGTCCTCCTTGCTCAGGGAAGAAGGGGGCCTCGGGGCTGAAACCGCTGCTACCACCAAGTTGGGGGCCTTACAGTGATTAGTAAGACCACCCACAGGGGCAAGGAGCCGGAGCTGGTCCTTGGAGCTCACCACAAGGTGTCCCCTAGGAATACCAGACAGCGAAGTCTGCGCATTGCTGTTCTGCTCCGATGACGCTGGTGAAACTGACGACACCTGACCACAAGGCTGCTCATGCTTCAGGAGGCTGCCTAACATCTGAATAAAAACAACAAGATCATTGAGATAAAAAGATAGATGTCACTAAACGTTTTGTGCCTCAACCCTAAAAAAACTGAAATGTGTATTATTGGCCCATCTAAATGATGTGACTTTTTCTCAAACACTGCTCTGAACATTAACAAAAGCAATATCAAACAGGGTGACTCAGTCAAAAATCTAGGTGTCACATTTTACCCTAATCTGTCCTTCCAGCCACACGTTAAGAATATTACTAGAACAGTATTTCTTCATCTTCGCAACATTGCAAAATTTTGCTCTAGTCTGTCTCAGTCTGATGCTAAAACTATATTCTATGTGTTTGTTACCCTCCGTCTCAATTACTGTAATGTTCTACTCTCGGTCTCTCTAGTCTAGCATCACGTGCCTGCAGTCAGTACAAAATGCTGCAGCAAGGCTCACACATTACTCTGATATTAGCTAACCTGCTTGGCTCCCTGTTAGCTTAAGATGTGGTTTTAAGGTTCTGCTGGAATTATACAAAATTATGCATGGACTTGCCGTGTCATTTCCTATGTATTTAATTTCCCCCTATGTTCCTGCTCAAACTTTCACTCGGAAAATGCTGGTCTACTAGTGTTTCTAAGAACCTAGAAGAGATCCGCAGGTTTGCAAGTTCTCTATTCAGGCTCCGTTGCTTTATAACGCTCTGTCTGCTGCGATTCAATCTAAAACCTCAGTGGAACTCTTTAAATCTAGTCTTAAAATACACTTATATTCTATATTCTAGTTTATAAATGTTTCATCCATTGCAGCCGGGTCATCCTGAAAGGGGGATTACCTCATGTGCGGTCCCTTCTAGAGGTTATTTTTCAATTTCCTCAAGCTGAGGATTTAGTTTTTCCTTGCCCTAATGTAGGTTTTTGATCAGGGGATGGTGTAATCATAGCCTGTAGTTTGTAATAATGTGTTAGTCTGTACATCCCTTTGAGACTTCTTGTGATTAAAAGCTATACAAATAAACATGACTTGACTTGACATTTTGCTTAGACCGTCCGAAAATCTAGCCATGAATTTATGTTGTGACGATCGCATTACAATGGAAAAAGTTCCTGGAACGCAATTATTTTTCTCGGTAAATAGTAACGCGTTATTAACCCTCTTACTCCCATTGGGGCGCCGGCGCCTGCGTTTGACTTAAACGTCACTGGTTTAACAAACGATGACAGGCTAGGGGCGGTAGTCCATCAAATCGATCACGACATCTGCCGTTAAACATGGAAATATATTGTGTTAATTTAATTGCAAAGGGTAAGACAACACCAAAGCAAGCAAGATTTTGTCCACAACCTTTAGGCAAGTGGTAAGATCTTACGTCCAAGAACTACTTGATCCAAATTTCAGCCTGGTCTGGCCTAAAAATGTTTATTACATTTGGGTCGAGCTTGTCTCTCGCTGAATTTTTAAAAAAATTTATTATCCACCCGTCATTGTTCTTCGGTTATACAGTCTTGATTAACTTGGATTTTGGTAAAAAAGCTTTATATGTGGCCCAGAACAGGGAACGTCATGTCCTCCTCACGGCCGCCACTACCTCACTCGCTTTCAGTGTTGAATGCTCCCCGAGTGGACCACGCTTGGCAACTGTTGGCCCAAATCCACCTTTCCCAAAATTAAACTTTATCAGCTCTCTGCAACCTTTTATAGTAAATAGATTTAGATTTCAACACCAACAACATCTTTAATTTAAACCAAAAACAGTGCAATAAAAAAGAATTAGGCTTAGCAGCAACTTGTATAAAAGGTACACAAAGACCTAAATAGCTTCCTAAAACATTTTACAGTAAATTTGAATTTCAACAACTAACATGACTAAACATCCACTCAAACCAAAATCCGACAGACCAAGCAAAAAAAATGTCCTGGCAGTAACTGTAGATTGGCTCAGGAGGTAAAGTGCTCGTCTTAGGATCAAGAGGTCGCAAGTTCGATTCTCTCAGTGTTATATGTCGAAGTGTCCTTGGGCAAGACACTTAATCCCTAATGCCTTCGATAGCAGGTAGTTTCCTTGCACGGCTGACACTGCACATTGTAAAGCACTTTGGGAGGTCTTCATTGACTTGAAAAGTGCTATTTAAAATGCAGACCATCCAAAATGGAAGCCTACATAAAAATTAGTTCCCGATTTTTTTTTCAATAAATAAATACAAATTTCATTATAGCCTACATGACTTAAATTAATTTAAAACAAAAAGTGCACCGAAATTTCAACAGATCTCGTGAATTGGAAAGCGTGGGCACTCTTGTTTTATTGCCAGTTTGACAAACTCATGTTATGGTAACGGCTAATCAGTAAGCCTTCCCCTTTGGTGTGTTTTTTATGCTTTCAATCAAAAGACACATGTTTCATTGACAAACTAATGTTATGATAGGAGCTAGAGGTACCAGTGGTCAACCGATTATTTGCAGCGGTATAAAGGAATTTGGCGGATATTAGTATCAACCTTTTTATTCATTCAAGGGGCCGGTTAAATCTACTGGACTGTCTCAGAAAATTATAATATTGTGATAAAGTTCTTTATTTTCTGTAATGCAATTAAAAAAACAAAAATGTCATACATTCTGGATTCATTACACATCAACTGAACTATTTCAAGCCTTTTATTATTTGAATATTGCTGATTTTGGCTTACAGCTGAAAAAAACTCAAAAATCCTATCTCAAAATATTAGAATACTTCCTCAGACCAAGTAAAAAAATAATTTTATAACAGCAAAACTAAAACAAACATTTGAAAATGTCCATTGATGCACTCAGTACTTGGTTGGGAATCCTTTTGCACGGATTACTGCATCAATCCTGCGTGGCATGGAGGCAATCAGCCTGTGGCATTGCTGAGGTGTTATTGATGCCCAGGATGCTTCGATAGCGGCCTTCAGCTCATTTGCATTTGTAGGTCTGGTGTCTTTCATCTTCTTCTTAACTATACCCCACAAATTCTCGATGGGGTTCAGGTCAGGGTAATTAGCAGGCCAATCAAGGACAGTGATGCCATGGTCAGTGCACCAGTTACTGGTGGTTTTGGCACTGTGGGCAGGTGCCAGATCCTGCTGGAAAATGAAATCCTCATCTCCATAGAGCTTTTCAGCAGATGGAAGCATGTAGTGCTCTAAAATCTCTTGGTACACAGTTGCATTTACTCTGGACTTGATGAAACACAGTGGACCAACACCAGCAGCTGACATGGCTCCCCAAACCATTGCTGACTGTGGGAACTTCACACTGGATTTCAAGCAACTTGGATTTTGCTCCTCTCCAGCCTTTCTCCAGACTCTGGCGCCTTTACTTCCAAATGAAATGCAAAACTTGCTTTCGTCTGAAAAGAGGACTTTGGACCACTCTGCAACTGTCCAATGCTTCTTCTCCATAGCCCAAGTCAGACGCTTCTTCCGTTGTCTTGAGTTCAGAAGTGGCTTGACCATGGGAATACGGCTATTGTAGCCAATTTCCCGGACACGTCTGTGAACTGTGGCTTTTGATACCTGGACTCCGGCTTCAGCCCACTGTCTTTGAAGCTCCCCCAAATTCTGGAAGCGGCTCTTCTTCACAATTTTGTTAAGGCTGCGGTCATCTCTCTTGGTTGTGCAGCGTTTCCGGCCACATTTTTCCCTTCCAACAGACTTTTTGTGGATATGCTTTGAAACTGCACTCTGTGAACAGCCTGCTCTTTGAGAAATTTCTTTTTGTGTCTTACCCTACTGATGGAGGGTATCAATGATGGTCCTGTGGACAGCAGTCAGATCAGCAGTCTTCCCCATACTTGTGATTTAGTTTACTGAACCAAGCTGAGTGTTTTTAAGGCTCAGGAAACCCTCGCAAGGTGTTTCGAGTTAATTAGATGATTCAGGTGATTAGTTGAATAGCCTACTTGTATATTTTTTCATGATATTCTAATATTTTGAGATAGGATTTTTGAGTTTTCTTAAGCTGTAAGCCAAATTCAGCAATATTAAAATAATAAAAGGCTTGAAATAGTTCAGTTGATGTGTAATGAATCCAGAATGTATGACATTTTGGTTTTTTTAATTGCATTACAGAAAATAAAGAACTTTATCACAATATTCTAATTTTCTGAGACAGTCCAGTATGTAAAACCTGGTTAAAGAAGCAGGAGATAGCTTTGCTTGAATCTAAGCCATTTGCTCAACTCGCACTTGTTTTAAATTAATTCAAGCCATGTTGGTGGTATTGACATTTCATTTATTTATTTATTGTAAACAAATAATAAAATCAGGGAGCAATTTAAGCTTTCATGTGCCTTTATGCGAGTTGCTGCTCAACCTAATTTGATTTTCTGCACTGTTAGTTTTTGGTTTAAGCAAAGATAAGTATTGTTAGTTGTGTTGAAATTCTAATTAATTGTAAAAAGTTTCGAGGAGCAATTTATTTTCTATGTACTTAAATATCAGTTACTGCAAAGCCTAATTTGTTTCCTGCACTGTTTTTTTTTTTGTTTAAGTGAAGGATTATTCATGTTAATTGTGTTGAAATTCTAATTAATTTACTGTCAAATGTTTCAGGAGCACTATCAAAGTTTAATTAGAATGTATAATCAGCGTCTTTGTTTCTTTTTGCATTATTAATCATTTCTTACGCTAATTTTTAAGCTTTTATAGCAAAGTTCCTAGAATAGGTCATCGGCCTCCTCTTAATACGAATGATTGGTATCGGTATCTGCCCTGAAAAACCCATATCCCTCAATCCCTTCTTTTTATGGTATGTCCTAATTACACGCACACTTCTACCACAGACTTTTAAAAATCTCCATATTATCAGTGGTCTTAACTGACAGGCATGTCGGAATTCAGGAGTTAGTGAAGTACACTTTATTTACTCCATTGCTCTAAAGGTATTCTTCCTGCTCCAGTGGCTCTGCCCACAGTCGCTTATCCAATCAGAAGGCGTGGGTTGGGAGACTTGTGGGACGGAAAGCAGGGAGAAAAAGGTTCAGTTGTATCCGAGCCTAAATAATCACCCAATCGATTAAGTAAAAATTCTGTGACCAACATCCGCCAAATTTCTAAAAACTGATAATCAGTCCGTTGATAATCGGGGGACCTCTACTGTAAATTGACTTTTGTGGAAACCATGCAACCCAGGAACAGCAACAATGATTTATGGTCATTTTTATTCCTGTAATATATGAAATAAGATTTATTTTTGACGCACTTTAAGTGTTGTGTGGCCTGGAATTGGCTCCAGCCCTCTAGCCAACTTCGGCAATGGCAGCTCGCTCTGAAACACAGACACACAACCTGTAAGTGAGCCACATGTTTACGTGACTTATTGACAAGTACCCACACTACCAACTCAACTTTTGTTTTCCATTATTTTAAATGAAAGTGAAGGGGTTCAAGGAAGCTTTTTTTTCTCTTTATACTTCTTCCAGAAATAGAGGGACAATTTGAAAGGACTTATCCATGTTTCACGCTTAGGAGTTGGGGAAATTTCCTTTGCTATTCTTGAATGTATCAGGATTTTGACATGAACAAATCTGAATTGTTTTATAAATGTCCAAATTTCAATTATCAAATTATGTTAAATAAAACAAAAACAAACTCGGATAATTTAGGGGGAACTAGGAATTCATATCAATTATCTGCGCGGACACATGAAGCAGGCATATGCATTGGCTCTAGCCTATGCAAACACACAGCTTCTTATTCAAATGCAGATGTGTCAAAGTGGTTCACTTTTTGCAATAGCGACTGCGGAAGACAATGAAACAAATGTGAATTTATATACCAGCTTTGTCAAATTAAAATATAACCCCACTGAGGATTTCTGAGTGAAGGCCTGCCAAACTGAAGGAAGTTTAAGAGAGCAAAAACAAGTAGTCCATAAACAAGAAACAAAATAGAACAAACCTGACAGAGATATTTACATGGGATAGCACAGACTCAACCAGACATGACAATAAACCAACTAGAAATGAAAGTAAACTAGGAACTAAATACACACTTACAAGATAAACAGAAGAACCAAGAACAATCTAAACAAGGTCAGAAGAGATTATTGGCGAACACAAAGACATACTACGGAACATAAAACTATGGCTGGTTATTTGCACCAGTATTAAAACTGAATATTGGTATAAAAAAGGAAGTGAAACTGGTAAAATGTGAAAATACTGGAATTCATTTTGAAAGAGCTTGTACATGAGCGCTCAATGTGTTATGTTTCTGTATCCACTTATAATGCACAAAAAGATCTCAAAAGAAAATCTGAATCCAAAATAATACAAATAACAGAGTTAAACACTGCGTTTAACCTTTCTGAATTCTCCATAATATGAGTAACACATAAATGGGAAATGTATTGCTGACCGAGCTAGACACCAACGTGACTCGCGAGCCGGCGCTGTTGAGAGGACGATGAGAGGACGATACTGAGTAGGGGCCCTGCACCAGACTGCTGCCGTTATCCCCGTTGTGCCTGACGACCCCTGCGCGTTGGGTGTCGGACGTCACCTGGGGAACCCCCGTGACAGATGTCTGCGCTCAACTGCTGCCCTTATTCCCGTAACGACGAGTTCTGGACATCAGCCGGGCGGCCCCGTGACAGAGGCCTGTGCCTGACTGCCGGCGTTGTACGATCGCTTCAGACGTCCCTGGCGTGACAAGTTCCAGACGTCAGTCGGGTGGCCCAATGACAAATGTCCGCGTTCAACTGCCGCCCTTCCTCCCTTAACGATGAATTCTGCACATCGGCCGGGCGGCCCTGTGACAGAGGCCCGTGCCTGACTGCCGCCGTTTCCCTACTGTACCTTTTCAGACACCCTGGCATGACAAGTTCCGGACATCCGTCGGGCGGCCCAATGACGGATGTCCGCACTCGACAGCCGCCTTTATTCCCGTAGCGACAGGTTTTGGGGGTCACCAGGGTGGCCCAGTGACAGAGGCCCGTGCCAGATTGCCACACTTATCCCCGCTGCACCTGACGCCACTGCTGTGACGGATCACGGATGTCAACCAGGCGACCCATTTAAGGAAGTCCACACCCAACTGCCGCTGTTACCCGTCGCTTCAGACGCCACTGCCGCGTCGGGTTTCAGCCGGACGACACTAAGACAGAGGTGCACGGCCGATTGCGGCCATTATCCCCACCTAACGTTCAAGATAAATACTGTTTTGAAGACATAAATTGTACATTTATACACTTGTGTGTATATATATATATATATATATATATATATATATATATAACCTGTGCAAATATTCAATATTTTAACACATTTAAAGTCGATTGTCGCACGTGTAGAGCCGTGGCAATACTGACTGCTTAAAGGGCTCAGTTCAAAATATATAGGACACAATTATGACTCCAGTTTACAGCCAAGGTGCCACACCAAAAGACCCTGTTTTTGCTGAATGTACTTCACAACATGGATGTCATATTTGTTTTGTTTACTGTTCTGCTCCAATGTGTCTCTTCTTGGTTTACATGGATAAAAAAAATTACCTGATTTTATTTTATTATTTATTTGGCTTTCCCTTAAAATAGACAGATCTTTTTAATGGATTTGTGTCTCTACTGATCCAGCACAGAGCCTAAATGGTTTTAGGGTGCATTTGTATTTACTTTCCATACAAATCTGCATTATGTTCAATAAAGGATCGATTATCATTTTCTACATCATTAAATCAATGTCATGGTAAATTTAAGAAAGATTTTATAACTCAACGATTATTCCACCAATCGTTTCAACAGTTGTTGACTAATCGACTTTTAAAATAGTCCTTAGTTGCAGCATAGTTGCCAGCCATTCACAGGGCACACATAAACATACATTGATTCAAACACACATCCACACATAGGGTCGATTTAGAGTCACCAATAAACCTGGCATATGGGAGGAAAATCAGAGTGCCTGGAGAAAACCCACTCAGGCAAGGGGATAACATGCAAACTCTGCCCAGGGTATCAATCTGAAGACTCTTATTAGGGAATGGAGATATGAATAAACGTGTGCTACAGGCTCAAAAAATGCTTCTTCCCCGGGGCCATCAATACTTTAAACAAACTCACACAAATGTGAAAACATTCTTGCATCTTGCAACAATTTTGGGTTTATTTCTGTTATTGTTTTTGGCAAATGAAACTGTAAAAAAATCTATACTATTGCAAGAAAATATGAATATATGTATATATACCTTGTGAATTACATTGTTGTTCTTTTTTTAAATTGATGCTGCTAACTGTCATAGCACTTTTTAATTGCTCTCTAGTTACAATGCACTCTTCTCACTGCATTAGTATTATTATTATTATCATTATCATTCTAACAACTTGGGCCAGTTTTTCTAAGCACTATGCTGTAATCATTATTTTTTCCTATTAATACTGATAATCTTTTATCTTTTTACTCTTTAAAGTCTCTATATTACATGTTTTACCCTGAAATACGATGTATGTCTTGCATACAATGTTTCACAACGTCAGTATCAATAACATAAAAGACAATTCTAATTTTAATTCTAATACCATTTGGCGCAGGCAGTTAAAAAGTGCATGTCTTGGTAATTCAACGATTTTTACAGTTATCACTTCCAATATCCAGACTAGAGCATTTCATTTCGATCCGTTGTTTGTTACAATAGAAAATGTAAACATAGCGTCCAATTGATAGACAAAAACAGCAGCTGTTAAATGTGTCGCATCAGCGTCTGGCTTGCACATCCAAAGTACTTCACTGTGGTTGTTTCCATGGCAACAGCTCAGGAGTAACTCTTTAGCATATTTTCAAGGTATTCCACAATTTACCTTTTTTATGAGGTTTTGAAGTTTTTTTTCCTGTCGTGTTTTAGTGGAAGGCCTTGGAATCAGTATCATACAAAAAAAAGGAGGGGCATCTGGGCAGTTGCCATGGATACTCTCTGTTCTCAGAAGTGTAGCATGGAAGGACAGACCAAAACTCGTGGCTGCCATGACAACAGCTTCTGTTGCTGCCAATGCATCCTGCCCGTTTGATGGACACGTTTGTGACGCACCATCAAAAATAACTTCCATCAATTACCTGCATCGCTTAGCTTTACTCGGATTGCAGGGGTGCTGGAGCCCATCCCAGCTGTCTTCAGGTAGTGGGCAATGGACACGTTGAAACGATTGCCAGACAGTTGCAGGGCACACAGAGGCAGACAACCATTCAAACACTCCCTTATACCTAGGGACAATTTGGAATCACCAATTCACCTGACATGAATGTTTTTGGAGGGTGTGAGGAAACCGGAATGTCTGGAGGAAACCCACACAGGCACGGGGAGAACATGACAACTCTGCACAGGAGGGCTGGTAGCTAGATTCGAAACCATGACCTCAGAACTGTGCCGCAGACGCGTTAACCACTCATCCACTGTGCTGCCTCGAAAATAACTTCCATAGGGGAAATCCACACAGATTTAATTCATGTCAAAGTAATGGTCAATTTTCAGATATTAACAATATGTAGAAACTACTCTTTAAGGCAAGTGGTTTATAAAGTGTGATCCACCGAACCCCCACTCCTTGAAAAAGGTCATTCCAGGAGTCAGCGACACAATGTCTGAGAAAGTGATAATGAAATCTTTTTCTGAAGAAAACAATGCTTTTTTTCTTCTGTCTCGCTATATCTCACATCCTATCTATCTTATTTTAAAGCCCAGCACAGATGAATGATTCAGCCAGCGCCATGGCCCAGCCCTACAGTGCCGAGAGCTTAGCTAAGAGAGAGAAAAAGAAGAGAGAGAGGAGACACATGGCACAAGAGGCAGCAGTGGACTTGACTTCCATTGTGGTTGGTACTGCAGATATCGTTTTGAAGTGTCAACTGGAACGTGATTGAGGAGGTGAAGTAAAATAGAAGACTGGTCATTGAACCTTTTAGTGGCAGGGGTTAGAACTGTTGTCAAAACTCTCTGAATCAGCCGTGGACTACCATGTTCCTTTAGTTACTACGTACAAGTGTGAGGGGGTATTTGATGTGAAGACAAAGAAAATTAAATTGTCTGGTAGCCAATTATGATATAAGAATTACCCTTTTCAGAGTTGAAACACATTTTTTTTAATTGTGGAAAAATAAAATATAATAGCATATGAGTAGCTAAAATCGAGTATCTCTTTGTAGCAGAATGACATAGCTGTGTCCAGCACTACATTATTGGCCAAAGTAAAGGGTGGGGATCCGGGAGCTTTTTAAATGACTCAATGGGCTTTAGGCATGGGTTGACTTTGTGAACCACTGTGTAAGGCAAAGGGTAGAAAAGCTACTTTAACAGTACTGGGTTTGGTGAGTGGTTAAATTAACAGAAAAAAACAACAGAGTCAAAATTAATTTTAACAAAAGCCATCAATGCAATGAATAATGTATAAGACAATAGACAACAGTTAAATTGATTAAATAAATTACAGTAAAATATTTCTCTTAACTCTTAAGTGGTTAAAAGTGTTGAATGAGAAATCGAATGTTTGGTCATTCTTGGTCTTTTAACCGTTTTATTTCTCTTTCAGTTTGACAAACGATCATCTACTCTAATTTTGATTGATAACCTTAATATTTACCGCAATATTCACATTTATAAGCACTGATACGGTTTTAGAATCAACCTAAATCGGTTTTGTGTTCGTAATTCAAGTCACAAAATAATAATTTTCATGGACAATTCAAATGAATGACAAGAAGGTGAATCAAATAATTAAGAAGGACAAGAAGGTTATTCAAATTAGCAAAATATACACAAATCTGATGTTTTCCAATTCAGGAAATCCCAGATCCATGAGTATCACTAGCTTTTCAAAGTTCATGCGTCCACAGTCAAGATCAAAAGAATATTCCAATTCCTACCGTGACTTTGCAGAGCTTTATTTTGAAAATTCTTCTTGATGTGGATTCTTGGTCTGGGGTAGCTCCCCACTCGGATCACCGAGATTTCGCCGGCGACGTTAATCAGGCATGCTTAAAGGACTGTACTTCCAAAATTCATTCAATACGTGGACTGTGCAACCAGGGGAAAAAAAACTGGACCGAGTGTACAGTAACATAAAAAATGCGTACCGAGCTGCCCCCCTAACCCCACCTAGCTGGATCCGACCATCTCCGTCTGTCCCTCACCCCCTTATATACCCCCCCTTCGGAGAAAACAAAGCCTGCAACAAGGACGATACTTTTCTTTGTTCCTTTATCTTCTTTATTTTCTTCTATCCGCACTATAAAATGTGAGACCGGAGTGCCACGTCCAATTTTGTTGTCACAATATGTTCAACCCATTTTGTAACAATGACAATAAAGGTATATTTTATTCTATTCTATTCTATGATTCCTGCATTGGCTCAGGGCCCATTCGCTTATCCAATCAGAAGGCGAGGGGTTGGTAGAGTCAGAGAAAGAGAGAGAGAAAAGAGGGAGAAAGAGGCTCGGCTACATCTGAACCTAAATAATCGGCCCATTGAATATAAAAATAGAAAATATAAAAATGCTGATACCGATATGTTTCTCATTCCCAAATATCGATGCCAATAATGGGCCTGCCGGATTATTGATTGACCTCTAGCTTTCACGGTGCATAATTATCTGCATCATCAAACACGATATCTTGGGGATACTTCATACTGCATAACAACAGTGAAATCGGGTGACATTGAGGACAGAGGTGTAATGAGTTTTTTTTGATTGTACAAACAGGTAGGACCGACAAAATTTACAGAATCGTTGTTCATGTCGATGTTAGGATTAGGGCTGCATCTATCGTGTTAATACTTAAGCTAGATAATTAGGTAGATTATTTTTTTTTTCATCGATGATTTACATTTTTAAAAACCACTTTAATTTCCTTTCAAATATTGAAGTTTTGGACAAAAATAAAATAGCGCACAAAACAACCGAATATGCTATAATATAAAAAAATAAAACATTCCAAGTGTTTATCAAAATGCCTAACAAAAACAAAATATTTACGATACCTTAATAAGTGCAAAAGAAAGCGAGTGCAGGGACTTTGTCGGATGTCTTCTTATTATACTTTGAATGTTTTTATCCAGAACTTTGAGTTACATGTTGTTGCCTGAAATATACTAAATACATTTGTTGCAAAGTATTAAGGATTGATAATCAGAATATATAACAGAGCAAAACTTTAAAATTAAGTTTATTATAAATCTACTTATAAGATTCATTGCATGTATATGACATCGCTGTTTTCCATCTGTCATCAGTATGTACCTGTGTTTACTCATCTTAATTCATGCAATATTTGCGTTGCGTCGTCTGCTACAAGCCACGTGAACTCCTCTTTCCACAATGCTTTTGATGTACGTTTATGTTTTGGAGCGTCATAGATTTTGTTAGCTTCTTTTGAATCTTTCTTCAGGGGCTGAGGTTTTGGCTTGATTCCTAGTAAGGATATGTCAGTGTGCAGTTTCCTGATGCGTGAGAAGATAAGCAGGACATTGTAGTTCAGCCTTTGAGCGTATTTATTCCTCAACAGCGAGCAAACAAGAACACGGCTCCATTCAATACAACATGGCAATCAACAGTTGGCAAAATGAAAAATGGTGCGTGCGTAATGACATCACACAATAGAAAACGTCTTACTGCAATACCACGAGTAAGAGCGCTATTAAATTGACAAATCTTAGCAATTCCTAACCACTTATCAATTTTCTTGTGTTCTCTCTGCGTCTACTTTGGAAAATGACATAGAAATGCACGACCTTATAACGTTCGGGAAAGTCAGGAAGCACAGTTATTTGATGCAGGCTTCTGACTGGCTGCAGAGTATGCAAATTAACAAACGAACCAAAATTCCGAAATTTCCACACGAACCGAAATTCCGAAATTTCCAAAATCAACGAAGATTTCGAAATCGGAATAAAACGTTTTATTTGTAAAAAAATATATTTATTATAATTTTTAAAAAACGAAATATATATTTTTTTCCTTGAAAAAGTTGTCGGCCACCCGGGCAGAGACGTTTTGTAAGTTGTACGCCCGACGTAAAAGATGCACGCCCCGGGCATCCTGGCAGACGTTATTTCAGACACTGCATTTAGGTTTGGTGTGTCACAGACCCGTTTTTATGTAGCCTCCCTTTATACTGGTTGCTGCTAAGCCAAATGGTATTTCCTGCATTTTTAGTTTTTGGTTGAAGTGAAAGATTTGTCATGTTAGTTGAGTTAAAATTTATTTACTATTAAATGTTTCAGACAGCTATTCAAGTTTTATTTAAATTCATAACAAATATTCTTTGTTCCTTCTTGCAGTAGTGAAAAAATTCTTAGGCTGATATTTAAGCGTTTACAGCAAAGGAATATCGGCTTCATATATCGGTTAACGCCTCCTCTTGATACTAATAATCTGTATCAGCTCTCAAAAACCCATATTGGGCGATCCTTTCACAAGCAATTAAGGTCACTCTAGAGGTGAATGACCCTGACAAATGCCACCTAAAAATGGTTTAGCATCTAAACACGAGTGATGCTCTAATGGTGCACAGCCATTCTAGTTCAGTGAACATTCTACCTGTCCGCCCATTAACTTGTAGCTACAACCCCAAGTAAAAAATATGGTATCACCAGTCTTGGACAAGCCCTCAATAAGACATTTTATTCTGTAGAAAAAAACTCTTGCTCCATGAAAGTAACATTTACTGACCATTGCAAGGTTTCTTCTTAATTTATTTTTGTGTTTCTGAATACCAGTTTGTTGCACTTTGGAATAACCTTACAATTGTTTCATGTTTGAGATCTGAGTTATTGTTACAGAATAAAATGTCTGAGTGAAGGCTTGCCCAAGACTGGTGATTCCATACTTTTTTCTAGGGGTTGTATATCTTTTATTTAGCCTTATAAACATGTGACTTTGACACCACTGCTTAAAACGATTCTTTTGGCCAGTTTTGTGTGGGAACAGCAAAAAAACCTATAAGGTTTACAACTCTGGGATAGTTAACCCCCCCAAAAAAATTGTCAGGTCTTCGAGAATCTATGAGAAAACCGACTCATACAATCAGATGTGTTGATAAGATGTTATTCTTCTATCTGTGGTGGACTTTGCAGAGATTTTTATTATTTAAGCCATTGGTGAAAGGTCAAAATTGCACTATTTCCAGTAGATGTAAAGGTAATTTTATCACATCAGTATCACCCTAAGGCAGGCATGTCCAACGTCCAGCCCGAGAGCCAGGTACGGTCCTGGCTCTGTCATAAACTTAATAATATGTGGCCCGCAAATAATGTTGAACGCACTATAAAATACATTTGTACAAAAGAAAATCACCATTTGACCAGATGATAGCAGAACCACCTTGCCCTTGGCTTTCTGTGAGAGTTTTATCCCACACAATTTTCGACTTAGCGACTGTAAATAAAAAAAAAAGAAAGTTGACTGTGAGGGCCGCCGCTTTCAGGACAAGTGGAATTTGAAGTATTTTTTTTTTTTTACCAAAATCCGAAACAACTGCTTCTGCCTAATTTGCCAAGGTACTGTGGCTGTTTTCAAAGAATATAATGACAAGAGGCACTGGGAGACAAAACACACTGACAAAAAGCTGACTGGAAAAGAACGCAGTTAAAAGGTGTAGCAACCAGAACCTGTTTTAAAGGCACAGCAGTGCTTTTTCACGAGACCTTGAGAATTAAATGAAAATGCTCCAAAAGCAGGCTATGAGGTCACGACGCTACTCGCCAAGCACTGCAGAACTTTTACGGAGTGTAAATTTAAAAAAGACTGCTCAAAGAAAGCCAGGCTGAATAGTCGGCCCTCACACATTTCAGCTTACCAAATCCAGTTCGCATTCTGAAAAGTTTGCACACCGCTGCCATAAGGGTTACTGCCAAGCTCTAAATGCAGGTGTTCTATTTATTTGCTCTGGGGTCTCCCTTTTATGGCTGCAATCAATAAACTCTAAAGAAGCAAAATTTGTTGACAAAGCAGCATGTTTGTATGGACTTTCAGGACATATGCACGATTAGTGAATTAACGGACTGTTTTCTTAATGACGCTGACTGGGTGAGAGAAGGAAAAAATGTTGGCGCGAAAAGACGTGTGAAGTGTCACTTTACAGCATGCAATTCATCAATATTTTGTTTTTAGAAATTAAGTTTGAAATGACTCCTAGCCACCTCCCACTAGGGGGATATGGCTGTGGTATACAGTGCATCCGGAAAGTATTCACAGCGCTTCACTTTTTCCACATTTTGTTATGTTACAGCCTCATTCCAAATTGTATTAATTTAATCTCTTATCTCAAAATTCTACACAAAATACTCCATTACGACAATGTAAAAAAGTTTTTTTTTACTTTTTTTGAATTTATTAAAAATGGAAAACTAAGAAATCACATTTACATAAGTATTCACAGCCTTTGCCATGAAGCTCAAAATTAAGCTCAGGTGCATCTTTTTTCCACTGATCATCCTTTCGATCTTTCTACAGCTTAATTGGAGTTCACCTGCAGTAAATTCAGTTGATTGGACATGATTTGGAAAGGCACACACCTGTCTATATAAGGTCCCACAGTTGAGTGTGCATGTCAGAGCACATACACCAAGCATGAAGTCAAAAGAACTGTCTGTAGACCTGCGAGACAAGATTGTCTTGAGGCACAAATCTGGGGAAGGATACAGAAAAAATTCTGCTGCTTTGAAGGTCCCAATGAGCACAGTGGCATCCATTATTCGTAAATGGAAGACATTTGGAACCACCAGGACTCTTCCTAGAGCTGGCCGGCCTTCTAAACTGAGCGATCGGGGAAGAAGGGCCTTAGTCAGGGAGGTGACCAAGAACCCGATGGTCACTCTGTCAGAGCTCCAGCGTTCCTCTGTGGAGAGAGGAGAGCCTTCCAGAAGGACAACCATCTCTGCAGCAATTCACCAATCAGGCCTGTATGGTAGAGTGGCCAGACGAAAGCCGCTCCTTAGTAAAAGGAACATGGAAGCCCGTCTGGAATTTGCCAAAAAGCACCTGAATGACTCTCAGACCATGAGAAACAAAATTGTCTGGTCTGATGAGACAAAGATTGAACTCTTTGGTGTGAATGCCAGGTGCCATGTTTGGAGGAAACCAGGCACTGCTCATCACCAGGCCAATACCATCCCTACAGTGAAGCATGGTGGTGGCAGCATCATGCTGTGGGGAGGTTTTTAAGCAGCAGGAACTGGCAGACTAGTCAGGATAGAAGGAAAACTGAATGCAGCAATATATAGAGATATCCTGGATGAAAACCTGCTCCAGAGCGCTCTTGACCTCAGGCTGGGGCGAAGGTTCATTTTTTAGCAGGACAACGACCCAAAGCACACAGCCAAGATCTCAAAAGATTGGCTTCAGAACCACTCCGTGAATGTCCTGAAGTGGCCCAGCCAGAGTCCAGACTTGAATCCGATCGAACATCTCTGGAGAGATATGAAAATGGCTGTGCACAAACGTCTCCCATCCAAACTGATTGAGCTTGAGACTTATTGCAAAGAAGAATGGGCAAAACTGCCTAAAGATAGGTGTGCTAAAGTTGTGGGATCATATTCAAAAAGACTTGAGGCTGTATTTGCTGCCAAAGGTGGATCAACAAAGTATTAAGCAAAGGCTGTGAATACTTATGTAAATGTGATTTCTTAGTTTTCTATTTTTAATATATTCAAAAAAAGTAAAAAAAAAAAAAAAAAAAAAAACGTTTTCACATTGTCATAATGGAGTATTTTGTGTAGAATTTTGAGATAAGAGATTAAATTAATACAATTTGGAATGAGGCTGTAACATAACCAAATGTGCAAAAAGTGAAGCGCTGTGAATACTTTCCGGATGCACTGTGTATATATATATATATATATATATATATATATATATATATATATAATTTTGGGGACAACATATTTACATACAAACATGTTTTATGAGAGCTGAGTTTCATGCCAATCAAGTGGCGTCTGGAGTTTTTCCCCAATATGCTTGGCTAAGGAAGCTTAAGTACAATTGAAACAACCGCACTTAATCCATTTAGATACAGACTGGGACCATCTCAAAAAACAAATCTTGGATTCTGCATTCAGACCTGCAGAGAAGCTTAGGTCTGAATGCACTCCAAAACAGGGGTCAGCAACCTGCGGCCTTTCAGCGCCGCCCTTGTGACTTCCTGCAACTTTTGCAAAAATCATTTGAAACGGATAAAGAACAGGGAGAAAAATATATATTTTCAAATATGGGTGCTGTAGTAGGACAAACACAAAGTCATTCATTCTTTTTTTCAAGGCTATAAAAGACGTTAAGTGAGTAGAGTCAGTGTCTCCCATAAAATTTTGTGAGACCCTGGTGGGTGGACAGTCTACTAGGGTCTGAACATGCTGACCCAGAAATTTCTTCTGTACATATTAAAACGAAACGCATGGATATGGTGCATCTTTAGAGCAAAAAGAAGACGTTAGCGCTATGATAAATATGTGCCCTTGAAAACTATTGAATCATAAATACAGTAGTTATGAAAGGCAATGACACAGCAAAGAAGTCGCACCCACAATCCATGGTACACGAGACAGGAGTTTAATGCAAAAAAATCTGCTCCTCTCAAATGAGACTTGTTCCAATTCCGTTACTGTACTATTCTAAGGTATTTATATTGGCGAGTATATGGACAAAATCACCGGTGTGAGTCTCATCTCATCTCATCACCTACACCGCTTATCCTCAGTAGGGTCGCGGGGGTGCTGGAGCCCATCCCAGCAATCATCGGGCGGTGGGCAGGGGACATCCTGAACTGGTTGCCAGCCAATCGCAGGGCACACGGGGACAGACAACTCACTCGCTCAGTCACACCTAGAGACAATTCGGACCGGCCAATTCACCTGAAATGCATGTCTTTGGAATGTGGGAGGAAACCGGAGTGCCCGGCGGAAACCCACGCAAGCACGGGGAGAACATACAAACTCCGCACAGTAAGGCCGGGAGCTGGATTTGAACCCACGCAGGAGGTTCCCACGACCTCAGAACTGTGCCGCACACGCGCTAACCACTACACACCAAGGTCTTTGCAATCATAAAGAATGAGAAATTGAAGTTATTATTACTTTCGCAGTTAAATATATGTTTAAAATATATATTTTTTGGGGGGGGATAATACAAGTATAAGACTCTGGCAGGACCAACTAAACCCTGGTGTAACAGAGTTGAAATTTTATTGTTTTAAAAAATTTTTTAATTCTCACAAAATCTGTGTTTTTGTTGCATTACTGTTAAAATTCCGGTACTCCATTCATTTAAGCCATGAGCATGTGCGACTGTCTTTTTCGTTTGGCATTTTATGGGCTCCTGCGCTTGCCGCACCTTCAGCTCAATAACATCGTGCTGAAGATGATTGCAGTCGTGCACAGACGCCCTGACTTTTGTATTGTTTGGTTTACTGAATGCAGGCAATAAACCAAGTGACTGTGAACCCTTGCGTCGCGCATGATTGAGGGTCGTTACACTGGTGCTGTGACCACAACTGGATCATCTAAATCAGCTCCGTGAGAAGATCACCTTCCTATAGTATGGGAAACACAGAATTTTCATGCACGAATCTCTTATTTTGATTATTTACTTATTTTTTTTCGCGACCCCAGTCATGTTTTCTTTTTTTAGTCTGTTAGGGCTCTTTCAACATTGTCAGTTGCTTGTCCCTGTCCTGAACGATTAAACATATGCAAAGCTTTTAATTAATTCTTTTTTTGGAACTGTTTCGGAACTTTTCAAATTGTTTTAATGAGAAAACGCACACAGGGTCACCAACCTGCCGGTGCTTATCCTTCTTGTGGATTTTCATCTTCTATGTCGTCACTGCATCTGTCATGCAAAAACACATTAACACACATAAATAGGCACAAACCCTTAACTTAAAGGAGCGATGTGTAATATGAGGTGTCCCTAAAAGTTTTAAATTAAATATTTTCTTTAACAAGTATATGTTAACAATGCACAACTGAGTTCAAAAAGCCTTTCTATATTTTGTTTCACCGCCCCTATCTGCTTTTATCTTCCTGTTATCATGGGTGTTCCAGCCACAAAGCGCATTACCCTAAAGGCAGGAGGTTGCGGGGACAGAATTATATCAAGCGCGGGGTCATGGTTTTCTTGATTTGTTTTATGAAAATGGTTAAAATACAGGACTGTCTCAGAAAATTAGAATATTGTGATAAAGTTCTTTTTTTCTGTAATGCAATTAAAAAAACAAAAATGTCATACATTCTGGATTCATTACACATCAACTGAACTATTTCAAGCCTTCGATTATTTTAATATTGCTGAATTTGGCTTACAGCTTAAGAAAACTCATAAATCCTATCTCAAAATATTAGAATATCATGAAAAAGTATACAAGTAGGCTATTCAACTAATCACCTGAATCATCTAATTAACTCGAAACACCTTGCGAGGGTTTCCTGAGCCTTAAAAACACTCAGCTTGGTTCAGTAAACTAAATCACAAGTATGGGGAAGACTGCTGATCTGACTGCTGCCCAGAGGACCATCATTGATACCCTCCATCAGGAGGGTAAGACACAAAAAGAAATTTCTCAAAGAGCAGGCTGTTCACAGAGTGCAGTTTCAAAGCATATCCACAAAAAGTCTGTTGGAAGGGAAAAATGTGGCCGGAAACGCTGCACAACCAAGAGAGATGACCGCAGCCTTAACAAAATTGTGAAGAAGAGCCGCTTCCAGAATTTGGGGGAGCTTCAAAGACAGTGGGCTGAAGCTGGAGTCCAGGTATCAAAAGCCACAGTTCACAGACGTGTCCGGGAAATGGGCTACAATAGCCGTATTCCCATGGTCAAGCCACTTCTGAACTCAAGACAACGGAAGAAGCGTCTGACTTGGGCTATGGAGAAGAAGCACTGGACAGTTGCAGAGTGGTCCAAAGTCCTCTTTTCAGACGAAAGCAAGTTTTGCATTTCACTTGGAAGTCAAGGCGCCAGAGTCTGGAGAAAGGCTGGAGAGGAGCAAAATCCAAGTTGCTTGAAATCCAGTGTGAAGTTCCCACAGTCAGCAATGGTTTGGGGAGCCATGTCAGCTGCTGGTGTTGGTCCACTGTGTTTCATCAAGTCCAGAGTAAATGCAACTGTGTACCAAGAGATTTTAGAGCACTACATGCTTCCATCTGCTGAAAAGCTCTATGGAGATGAGGATTTCATTTTCCAGCATGATCTGGCACCTGCCCACAGTGCCAAAACCACCAGTAACTGGTGCACTGACCATGGCATCACTGTCCTTGATTGGCCTGCTAATTCCCCTGACCTGAACCCCATCAAGAATTTGTGGGGTATAGTTAAGAAGAAGATGAAAGACACCAGACCTACAAATGCAAATGAGCTGAAGGCCGCTATCGAAGCATCCTGGGCATCAATAACACCTCAGCAATGCCACAGGCTGATTGCCTCCATGCCACGCCGGATTGATGCAGTAATCCGTGCAAAAGGATTCCCAACCAAGTACTGAGTGCATCAATGGACATTTTCAAATGTTTGATTTAGTTTTGCTGTTATAAAATTATTTTTTTACTTGGTCTGAGGAAGTATTCTAATATTTTGAGATAGGATTTTTGAGTTTTTTTTTCAGCTGTAAGCCAAAATCAGCAATATTAAAATAATAAAAGGCTTGAAATAGTTCAGTTGATGTGTAATGAATCCAGAATGTATGACATTTTTGATTTTTTAATTGCATTACAGAAAATAAAGAACTTTATCACAATATTCTAATTTTCTTAGACAGTCCTGTAAAAGGACTGTTTCAAATACAGTCCAAATGTCAACCCGTACCCCAAAAAAAGATGAAAAAGGAAGAGTTTATTCAACCGCATCAAAGAATTTCACATATTTGCATGCGCAACAAATGGAGCGGCCTTGATCATTTCAGCCAGGAGATGGCGTCACCAAGAAGATATTTTTGACGTAACATACACAACCTTTGCGTTTTGCCAACTCCGCAACTTACTATCCATGTTTGAGGTCGTCTGGTTCTGTTTCAACGCCAGCACATGTTTTTGAAGAAGTCATGTCACATGTTTAGCTTGTGTTTTTCTATGAACCCAAGATTGTTTCCTGTCTGCTGATTGGCAGAATAAGGACCTTTATCACTTAAATGTGAACCATGACGATTTTGAGTTTGTTATTTGAATATTGATAATATAAAATCATCAAGTATTTTAGACTATCAAAAACAACAGCCAAACAGTTCAGTGTATTTATTTAATGTCTTTATTTTATTTTATTTATTTTATTTAATGTCAAATTCCAATTCATCATCAGCTACACCAAAGGGTTGTCTGCCTAGTGGTGCTTTTTTGAGTTTTTATATATATCTTTCAGGATGTTACCGTGACCCAAAATAGTGTGATCATGAGATAAAACCTAATGCCTTATCCTATGTCATCTACAACAAAGGGTGTATTGATAGTGATGCCATTTATTATTGTTCTTATTGCAATTATCACTAATGTTATAATTCGGCAGGGGTGTGCTGTAGGGATTGGGGAGCCAAGCACACAGGCCACGCACTGCCTTCTGTTTCATGTCAAGCCGGATCTGCGCCAAAGGTATACAGTATATATGTAGATACACCGCTTCCCATACTATATTAAACTCTGGAATGTCACCAGGCTTTAACTGTGTAATTGTAAAAAAAAAATAATAATAACCGATTGAGGAGGTTTTTGTCCTCTCACTCACTTTTGGTTGATTGGTTAGTATCAGTGTTTTTGTTGGCTGAGCAGAGGAGAGAAGGGTTGGGGGTAATGCTGCATTAGCACATTGAGCGCAAAACGAAGGACAAAAATGAAAATTTTAAAAAATTAGTCCTTATTTAGACTAATTTTAACAGTATTAATGGCTTAAAAACATTTTGCATCGTCTATCACTGACAGAATAATCTTGTATTTAAGTTGACTATAGCACTAAGAGTTAATATTTCTCATTTTAACTTTGTTGTTAAGTTTGTTTTTCAGGGATTCCGTGTTGCTTGACTTTAAAGTTGCTTAGTATAAAAATATTCATATTAGTTATAAGTTTACTCTAGAGTGAAAAAAAATAAATGTAGTATAATATAGAAGTACAATACATTTTTTTATTCATTCATTTAATGCATAATAATACAATTTTATTGGTAGAATATAGGTTAAAGCAACAAAAAAAATCTAGAGAGCTGTTTGGGAGCTGAGCTGAAAGAACCGGTTCACTAAAAATAACCAGAATTCCCATCACTAAAAAGTTGCGCTTTACAATAACCAGTCAACTTATACGTTCATCCCATATTTTATATGTTTTTTTGATCATTTCAAATTGTGTATGCCATAAAACAATTTTTGTATGTGAAAAAATAATAATTGTTCTATGTGGGGAACATGCTCCCAAGCATCCCTTGACTGACCAAAGACAGAGTCTCACAAAATTAAATGGGAAACACTAAGGTATCCTCGTTTGCAATATTTTTTGACATTTTTACAAACTGACTTTGCTCGCTCTTTGTTTATAAAATATTCTTTAGGACAAAAATGACGCTCAAAATAAAGCATAATACTTTAAATTACCGTATTTTCGCATCCGTAAGAGGCACAAGTTAAACTCTCAGATTTTCTTCAAATTGTGCAGCACGCCCCCTCATGCTGTACGCTCTGTGTGTCATGTAAAGTGGCGGCACACCATGAGGCTGCCGTTTAGCTTCACGCTTCAATTCTGATTTTTGGGGTGAAATCCGATTAATGATTTTAACGTTTGCCAGTGAAGGAAGTTGGAAAACAAACTCTGACAAGTTTTTGCCCGTGTTTTTAACATTGTAATCAATACCTATATCAACCACAACCAAAATTGATCAAATCATCAATCGTCTTTAAGTGAAATAAAATGTGCTGGAAATTAGCTTTTGTCTGGAGAGCGGGTTTGGCGGTTTTGTGGAATCTTGTCCCTGATTACATGGTGGGGCAACCTAAAAAAATTACCAAATTCAACAAAAAAAACTTTTTTTGCTTTTATGGCTCTTTGGGTCAAAATGGGTCCTGACCCTGGTACTAGACTGATCAATGGTACAGAAAAGATTAGGGACCACTGGTGTAGAGGACCTGTTGCGCCTACCATGGGCAACAGGTCAAAGAGTTAGTGCCTAGGGTTAAAGAAGTGGAGTGTAGTGTGATTGTCTAACATTGTCATTAATGGAAATTTTCTCTGCAACTTTCCGTTTTCAAGCAACGCAGTAAATGTTTCAGTCGAACATTTAAAAGGCAGTTTCAACTAAAGTTTACACTAAAAGGGTTACACCAACAAACCTTGTTTTGGCTGTATAATTCTAAGGAATCCTTCGTATGTAAGGTCATTAAACATTCTGTACCCACTGTTGACAGACTTTATTGTGAAAACCCACAGAACAAACTGTTACAACCCCGAAAATGATAACCAAGCATCCAAGACGATTTCATTGGGTGAGAGGTAGGGGGTAGCACATCTCTGCACACCTAGGGCACTCCCAGAATTACTTCTATCCTTCTTGTTTGGAGTATTTCAGGAAGTTTTTATAAAACAACTCTGGTCGCACCTTTTTTAAATCATTATTGACAACAAAAATGACGGTCAATATGAAACTTAACGATCTTAAGTAACTGCCGGACTACATATTTTAACTGGGTTATTTTTTTATATGAGACACAGGCTTTTGCATTTTATTATTTCATATCATATAATTTATGACACTGAATGACGAAAGGCACTGAAAAATGTGCTCATGTCTGGAGATCAAGTTTGGCAACTTAATGTCATTATTTATTTTTGTCTTAAAATCAATGGTGAAATATTTGAGTTTCAGACCCCTGTTATAGCCTTATCGCGTCAGATCCTCCCACCTGGCCAGGTAAAAGAGACTAGTTGTAGGAGGGGCATTTGCCTGCACAATGGATTTTTGTTAGCTAATACATGTGAACGTAGTCTCAAGAAGCAAGGAATCTATTAACTAACTTCCACTTCAACATGGTTCGGGGCTCTCGGAAGGGATCCCTGTGGTGGCTAAAATAGGGCTTGCAAACCTCATTGTGTGTAGCCTGTATTGACAACTAAAAAATACTGAAATGAGGAGGTCAGTAGGTCAATTACGTTGTGTGTCCCCAGTAACGAATGGCAGGAAGCATGTAGGGAGTGGGCCTGGCTCATACAATATCAATGGGGCAAACGTGAGCTCAGAATTTACAGTAAAAGAATGCAAATTTTTGGTTGATAAAATTATGTTTGTGATACATAATAAATGAAGAAAAGAAAAAAAACTTGGGCATTGCCTGAAAATCTAGAAAGAAATATTAGAGGGTTTGAAGACAAATACAAAGTGGATATGGAGTGTCTCGGCTGTTGGTTTGCAAGCCAAGCCAATATGAAAGCTTCACCGCTTCTACAGGTTGAAATACACATTTTCTTCTATTTATTTTATTGTGTGAATATTTTTAAGTCCATTATTGGAAGTCGGCTTTAAAGTGAATACAGTCATTTAGAACTAGACCTTAGAGTAACGCGCTAATGTGTCAGAGGTCTGTGGGGTAACGCAATTTATTTTGAAATGAAATAACTAGTAACTGTAACAAATTACTTTATTATTGTTCAGTAACATGGCAAACACTATATGGGGCACAGGGATAATTTCTGCTGAATTTCATATACAGTGGAACCTCGGTTTTCGAACGCCTCTCAGTTCGAACAAATCGGTTCTCGACCCAAAATTTCGATAAATTTTTGCTTCGCTGTTCGGTCAAATAATCGGAGTTCGAACGCCGGTGCAATGCTGAGCGGCGTACGGGTGTAGATCGTATAGATTGCCCCCACCCCTCGTGAAGAACTGTTATCAGACGTGTTTCGTTTTGCTTTCGCTATTAATATAGGTGTACCAAGTGTTTTAGCCCCTAATTATGCCTACGAAGAAGATCGTGCAAGCAGCAAAGTTGCTACAGGTGAAAAAAGAAGAGTAGTGGTACAACTATTGCATTTAAGAAAGAAATAATAGCAAAATATGAAGAAGGTGTGCGAGTTTCCGATCTTGCTATACATACAGCATGGCTTCTGCTGAGCACCACAAAGGTAAGAAATCCTATTCATAATTCTTTTCTTTAACCTTTATTTATTTTTACACGTTCATGTTAGTGTAATCTTTCGTACGGAAGATTACGATAACGCGAACGCACGATTAGCCTGGGTTAGCTATGTTTACGTAAAACATTCAGGGTGTTGGAACAGAGTTCCCTTTCCAATGAAGCACTAGCCACTTGTTGTGGAGACCCCCCCGGGTGCTAAATGACGTGTAAACGACCTGATTTTTTTATTTTTACACCTTCATGTTAACGTAATCTTTCGTACGGAAGATTATGCTAACGCGAACGCAAACGTACGATTAGCCTGGGTTAGCTTCATGTTTACGTTCATGGTAAACATTCAGGGTGTTGGAACGGATTAAAACGATTTTACATTACTTTTAATGGGAAAAACGATTTTCGGTGATCGACCAAATAGGTTTTCGAACAGGGTTCTAGAACGGATTATGGTCGAGAACCGAGGTTCCACTGTAGTTGATAACAATATCAAACGCCACACTATGAAATAAAATGCCCTGAAAAAATTAGCTTTTGTCTTTACATCAGGTTTGGCAACTGAATGTAATTGTTTAATTTTGTCTTAAATTGTATGGTGTGGCTTTCATTTTTAATAACAATGAAAATATTTTGCTTTTAAATGTTTCGGACCCCTGCTAATGTAGCCTTTTATCAGAGCGCATCTGGTCATCCAACCTGGCCAGGTGAAAGCAACCGGATGCAGGGCGAGCAGTTACCTGCACAATGGATTATTTATCAGCGAGTAGATGTGAACGTGTTTTCAACTGAGGCAAGGGATCTATGGAGCGAGCAAGCTAACAAGCTAACTTCCACATCGCTCCGGGGTCTGGGAAGGGATGCTAGCCGACGCCGTGGCTAAATTTCGGCTTGTCAGCTTCATTGTGTAAGTATCCAGTCTGTGACGCGCCCGAATAAGCCTCGTATGGAGGCGGTTAGCATTTAGAAAAGAATTGGAACCAGGAAGAGTGGCAAAGGATGAGACCCTAGCCTGATTGCATATAGCCCCTGCTGAGTTAGCCCCGAACTCGGTAGGTCTGCTAGTTCCGTCATGTCCCCACAGCTCCTTGTTAAATACATATGCGACAACTGCCTCATCCTAACACATGTGGGGCGCCGAGAAAAAAAGAACAAGTCTGTTCAGGGCGCCGACGACGTCCACGGCGGCGAACGAAGCGTCTAACTCGGCCGGTATGCCGCTCACCTGCCCCGGCGGCCGTGGCCAAGCTGCCGCTTCTTTCAGCCCGGCTATAAGTCCACCTCTTTCGGCCCGCTGAGCGCGAACCGCCGCAGCTTGCTGTTGTTGCTTATTTCCAAGGACACAAAATCGCCATGACAGTTAGGAAAAATGCATAAAAAAATGTGCGGGAGGGTGGGAGGTAATGGGCGATGGGGAGGAGGGTAGGAAGAAAAAGGGAGGAGGAGGAGTGCATCAGTGGTGAGGTCGACATGATCCACCAAAAAAAGAGTTGACTCCAGCAGGATGTCGGAGAAGAAGGCCGAGGCGATGACTGAATCTGCAGAGCCGCAGCAGCATCCCATGAGCTGGACGAGGTAAAATGGAGCTCTTAAAAGGCGCATGTCTGAACGGATGCATGGGCAGTTGGCCAGGTGCGCCCGTGCGCGTGCACATGTGTGTCGCAGGTACTCGAGCTTGTTACCATAGTTTGATGTCGTTTTTAGTTAACCCCATGGGCGTAACCATCCCGTTTTAGGGGGTGCTCAAGCACCACAAAATGCAACACAAGCACTCCCTTATAGTTCTTTTAAAACTCTTTTCCAAAATAAAGAACAGAATAGGCTTACATTTAAGGGAAAACGCTAGTTAAAATATAGAAATGCAAAACAAAACAGTGGTAAGCCTGCAGCCCCACGGTGCCGAGGGCCAGGGTTCAATTCAGGTTACTGCGGCCTCCCAGTGCAGAGTATGCATGTTCTTCCCGTGCCTGCGCGATTTTCCTCTGGCTACTCTGGTTTCCTCCTTGTCAAACATACAGCAAGCTGGATACAACTCATTGGGCGATTTAATCTGGCCTGCCATAAATTTCAGATTATGTCAAAAAAGAAGTGAATCACTGGGTCTATAAAAAGTTATTTATTTTTAAAAATAAATGCAAACAAAATACTATTTTCAGCCACCAAAGGACAGTCCTGAGTTTGTATAACGTAGTGAGTTGGTTCAGGTGTAAAACTGCATTTACTCATTTGTATAAATAAAGCAGTTGACAATGCCAAAAATGAAAATCTTGTTTCCAATTGTTTGTGAATAGATGTGTTGTGTTTAGAAAAGATGCCTTGTCATTCATCATAATAATATTTAGGGTATGTTATTAGTGGGCGTGTGTGTCGGTGTGTTTGTATGTATGACCCTTGACCGGTCGTAGGGGCACCATTTGCTGGCATGTGCCTTGGGCAAGTGCAGCTTGGTGGCGCCGGCTGATGAAAAAGCATAACACTGAAAAACAAATTTGAAATTTTTATTTGAAAATAAAATTTTAAAAAGTCAGCGAGAGAGACACTCAGCCGGACCTAAACATAATGATTGACATTTTGTAACCTATCTGAATTTTGGGTCGGGCCTAATATCTTACCTCTAGGCTAAAAGTTGCGAAACTTTTTGCCGCTTGTGAAAGCCTTGCGCCCTTTGGTGTTGTCCGACCTTTCGCTATTAAATCAACACAACAATATAGTTCCTTGTGCAGCTCGGTCTCTTCAAATGTATTGGCTGTTCACGCATTCACTTTGGTAGACTACAGCCCCTCGCCAATCATTTGTGAAACCAGTGACGTTTCTTAAGGCCCTAGAGCTGGCGCTTAGACGCCAATTTAGAATCTGAGTCGCTAAACCAACAGCTTTCTTGAAAACCAGTGTTATATGTCTCACAGCCTTCAAAAGTCTTTGTGAAGGCCTCCAGGTAGTATTCGGAGCCTCGCAACAACTAATGGCTGATATGTGATTGTTTGAATGCTTGAATATAAAAACACACATCGGGATGCAGTGCAACCAGAGAGAAGCAATTAAAGGGAGCTGGCAGACAATTTGGTATTATTTAATAAGTATTGATAGACAAAATATAACTAACATCACATGTTTCAGATGTTTTATTTATAACAGATAATGTATACATTTACATTTTTTTTTTCAAACATTTACTAATCGAATACTCATTACATAATGGGAAAAAATATTACTTTTGAAAATGTACAATACCATTCAAAGGTTTGGGGTCACTCAGACAATGTCACAATTTTATTTATCAAACCAGTTGTAAAATGTCAATGTTCTTTTCCGACATGAAAGTCATCCTTTTGTTGGCCAGTCTCAGATATGGCTTTTTCTTTGCCCCTTTTCCTGAGAGACCAGCATCTCTGAGTCGCCTCTTTCACTGTAAATGTTGACGCAGGTGTTTTGCGGGTACTATTTAACCAAGGTGCCGGTTGGGGACCTGTAATGTGTCTATTTCTCAAACGAGGAACTCTAATGTACTTTGCCTCTTGCTTTGTTGGCTTTCCACTTTTTCTACTCTGGTTAGGGCCTTTTTGTTCTATTCTTGAAGGGAGTGGTACACACTGTTGTAGGAGAACTTTGGTTATTGGCAATTCCTCACAGAGAATAGCCTTGATTTCGTTCTAAAACAAGAATAGACGGTCGAGATTCACACTAAATTTCTACTTCTCTAGCCATTTTGAAAGTTTAATCACACCCACAAATTTGAACCTCCATTTACTTGACTAGTTCAATTAAAGATCTGTTTTGTTCCTTTTCCAACTATCTTAACTCTTTGCTGCTACGCTAGCATCATTGTAAAACGGTTTCTTATTTTCCATTAGCCCATTGTTTTTTAAAATCAATGCACTATTAAAACGTTGGCGTACTAGTTGCTGTAAATTGACCTCTATACACGTATGTGCAGTAGTTATTGCATTAAAAAGCAGACATTTGCAGCAATGCAAATGCCAATGTATAATATAGGGGTGTATTTCTGATTGGTTTCATGGTATCTTCATTGAAAAAACAGTGCTTTTCCTTAAAAGATATAGGCATTTTCAAGCAAACCCCAATTTTTTTCAACGGGAACGTAGGTATTTGTGATAAGTTCTCTATTTCTCTATAGCATCTGTGGTTCATGGAGAGTTCCTGCTTGCAACCCCTAGATGACAGCATGTCCCAACAAATACGAAACATTGGCTTCAGTCCCGTGGAAGGACTAGTACAGGCCTGGGTAACTATTTGGAGTCAGGGGCCACAATGAGTTTTGCCCAGGGGCCCACCGTGGAGACCTATCCAATTTTACGCATTTATGAATAAATATACTTGCAGACGTCTACATCGTATATTTGTTTTTATGTGTTTCATCAAAGGTCCCTGTTTTAACCGCAACATTTGATATTTCATTTTTTTAGTATTGCTGTTGTTTTATTTTTTAGTAATTTTGTAGTATTCCTGCAGTCAGATTTTTTTGGTATTTTTGTAATGTGTGCCATCGACTCTGCGTATAGTGGCGATGGGGCGCTGCTGACCTCGACCCGGAACGTTGCGAATCGGTGGGCGGAGGACTCCGAAGACCTCCTCAATCCCACCGACAAATCTTCCTCTGGGGAAGCAGAGCTGGAGGACTCTGAGTTGGGCTCTCGTATCTCTTGGGTGAGGTGGTCAAAAAGCTCCTCGGTGGCAGGGCCCCAGGGGTCGATGAGATCCGCCCGGAGTTCATTAAGGCTCTGGTTGTTGTGGGCGTGTTATGGTTAACACGCCTCTGCAACATCGCGTGGACATCGGGGACAGTGCCTCTGGACTGGCAGACTGGGGTGGTGGTTCCCCTCTTCAAGAAGGGGGACCGGATAGTGTGTTCCAACTACAGGGGAATCACACTTCTCAGCCTCCCTGGTAAGGTCTATTCAGGGGTACTGGAGAGGAGGGTCCGCCAGGAGGTCCAATCTCTGATTCAGGAGGAACAGTGTAGTTTTCGTCCCGGCCGTGCAACACGCGACCAGCTCTATACCCTCTGCAGGGTCCTTGATGGTGCATGGGAGTTTGCCTGTCCGATCTACATGTGTTTTGTGGACTTGGAGAAGGCATCCAACTGTGTTCCTCGGGAGGCCCTATGGGGGTTGCCTCGGGAGTATGGGGTACTGCACAGTCTTATCCGGGCTGTACCGTCCCTGTATACCCGGTGCCAGAGTCTGGTCCGCATTGCCGGCAGTAAGTCGGATTCGTTCCCGCTGAGGGTTGGACTCCGCCAGGGCTGCCCTTTGTCACCAAATCTGTTCATAACTTTTATGGACAGAATTTCTAGGCGCAGCCTTGGTGGGGATGGAGTCCGGTTTGGGGGCCTCAGCATTGCGTCACTGCTTTTTGCAGATGACGTGGTGCTGTTGTCTTCCTCAGGCCGTGATCTTCAGCTCTCGCTTGAGCGATTCGCAACTGAGTGTGAAGCGGCCGGGATGAGGACCAGCACCTCTAAGTCCGAGAACTTGGTACTCAGCCGGAAAAGGGTGGCATGCTCCCTCCGGGTTAGGGATGAGATCTTGCCCCAAGTGGAGGAGTTCAAGTATCTTGGGGTCGTGTTCAGGAGTGAGGGTAGGATGGAACGGGAGATTGACAGACAAGTCGGTGCAGCGTCTGCCGTCATTTGGACCCTGTACCGGTCTGTCGTGGTGAAGTGGGAGCTGAGCCGAAAGGCAAAGCTCTTAATCCACCGGTCGTTCTACGTTCCTGTCCTCACCTATGGTCATGAACTTTGGGTTTCGACCGTAAGAACACGATCCTGGATACAAGTGGCCGAAATGAGTTTCCTCCGCAGGGTGTCTGGGTTTTCCCTTTGAGATATGGTGAGAAGCTCAGTCATCCGGGAGGGACTCTGTGTAGAGCCACTGCTCCTCCTCATTGAGAGGAGACAGGTGGCTCGTGCATCTGATAAGGATGCCTTCTTGACGCCTACCTCGGGAGGTGTTCCGGGCATGTCCCACCGGCAGGAGGCCCCAGGGGTGACCCAGGACACGCTAGAGAGACTACGTCTCTCGGGTTGCCTGGAAACGCCTCGGGATCCCGTCGGATGAGCTGGAGGAGGTGGCTGGTGATAGGGATGTCTGGGCTTCCCTTTTAAGGCTGCTGCCGGATAAGCGGAAGACAATGGATGGATGGATAGATTTAAGATTTTGGTTGTATTACTGTAGTTGTCGTTTTTTTTTTTGTAGTTGTTGTATTATTTATATGATAAAAAGTTTGTTATAGTATTACTGTAGTAGTATTTCTGGTATTTCTTTAGTAGTATTATTTTAATATAGTATTACTGTAGTGGTTTGTACTATTTCTGAAAAAGTTATTGAAGTTTTTTCAAAGTAGTAGTTTTGTAGTATTTCTGAATTTTTTTTTGTACTATATTTGAAGTATTTTTTTAGTAGAAGTTGTTTATTATTTATGTGGCAAATCTCTGGTATTTTCTTGTGTGTCTATTATTTTGCAGTATTTTATTTGTATTTTTGTTATATTGCTTTAGTATTTCTGTTGTAAATTTCTGCAGTAGCATCTTTAGAATTGTTGTAACATTACTGTAATATTTCTGTCTTAATACTTTTATTAGTATTTCTTAATTAAGTATTACTGTATTGGTATTTTTGTACTTTTTCAAACTATTTCCATTGTGGTAATTTTGTAGCATTTCTGAATTATTTATGTACTGTTTTAAAGTATTTCCTTAGTGTAATTTTTTATAATTCTGTGGCAAATATTTGGTATTTTTGTTGTGTTTCCGATATTTTGCAGTATTTATTTTGTATTTTTGTTATATTGCTGTAGTATTTCTGTTGTAATATTTCTGCAGTAGTATTTTTAGTATTTTTGTAATATTTTTGTAGTATTTTAATAGCAGATGTTTTGTAGTATCACTGCAGTAGTATTTTTGTAATATTTCCGGTGTAGTATTGCTGTAGTAGTATTTTTGTATTGTAGTTTTACTGTAGTGATATTTGTGTACTATTTCTATCAAAGTATTTTTGAAGTATTTTCATAGTAGTAATTTTAGTAGTGTTTCAGATTTTCTTAGTGTAAATTGTTTTAGTATTCCTGTGGCAAATTTCTGGCATTTCTTGTTGACTTTCCTGTATTTTGCCGTATTTCTTTTTTAATAGTAATTAAGTATTTCTGTAGTAATATTTCTTTGGTAGTATGTTTGTATTATAGTATTCCTTTGGTAGTATTTTTGTCATATTTCTATACGATTTGTTTTCTTTTCAGAATGAAAGCAAATAATATATTTGCCTTTTCAGCACTTAATTTTACATTTTGTTTTGTAGTAGGATTTTTGTAGTATTTATGGAGTATTGTTGTTGTTTAAGTCACAAGGAGGGACAATGGGGACAAATTTGGCTCCCCCCCAAAAAAATATGTATATATATATATATATATATATATATGTATATCATCATCATCTCATCTCATCAGCTGCACCGCTTATTGTCAGTAGGGTCACGGGGGTGCTGGAGCCCATCCCAGCAATCAGTGGGCAGGGGACACCCTGAACTGGTCGCCGGCCAACCGCAGGGCACACGGGGACAGACAACTCACTCGCTCAGTCACACCTAGGGGCAATTTGGACCGGCCAATTCACCTGAAATGCATGTCTTTGGAATATGGGAGGAAACCCACGCAAGCAAGGGGAGAACATGCCAAACTCCGCACAGTAGGGCCGGGAGCTGGATTCGAACCCACACAGGAGGTTCCCACGACCTCAGAACTGTGCCGCATACGCGCTAACCACTGCATATATATATATATATTATTAGTTTTTTTTTTATTATGTAGACTATGTATAGTAGTACTATTATATATATTTATATTGTCATCATAATATGACGATTTTCATTTAGCAGGTCGGCTGAAAAAGCCTCTGGGGCCACTTGTGGCCCTTCTGGCTGTAGTTCGCCAACCCCTCGACTAATGAGCATCCCTGACATTTACAGTCAAAAAGTAATCTTTACCCTTAAGAAATCCTCATTTAAGAACAGCATAGAATAAATAATTTCCTTTTCGTAAGGTTGTCATACTGGGATAATTTTGTACCCCCCCCCAAATGATCTGAAAAAAATATACTTGAATATGCATTACAAAAAGAAATGACCACAATGCTTAATGCAAAACAATATGCATTGAATTACAAAACGCGCCTCACCATGGAAGCCATGTTTGCTCAGATAGTTGCTATGGCAACTAAGTCTGATATTGTGCCGCCTGTTTATGCATGTCTCAAAATTATAAAGCATAATCACGGTCCCATTCGTTGACAGTGGGCCATAGGGGCCTGCAAGGCCTTTTCTGCTGGCCTAATGAAAATCTGAATCATGTTATGATAATTTTACCATAGAAGAAAACATTATTAATACAAACTAGGACTAATTTACAAAATAATACATTATCTATTTTCTTGTGTATCTATTTTTTGTACATTGAAAGGCGACATACCATGTGTCTCAGACTCATTAAGCTCAAAGTCCAAATGGTAAAACAAACATTCTTATGGGGGCCAGACTAGTAAATTAATTGCATAAATAGTCTACCTTAGCTGGAGGGCTGGGTGTCTTTTCGGAGGCTCACAATTAAATTATTATGATTCAGGGATCTCATCTCATCTCATCAGCCGTACCACTTATCCTCATTAGGGTCGCGGGGGGGCTGGAGCCCATCCCAGCAATCTCCCGGCAGTGGGCAGGGGACACCCTGAACTGGTTGCCAGCCAATCACAGGGCACACAGGGACAGACAACTCATTCGCTCATTCACACCTAGGGACAATTTGGACCGGCCAATTCACCTGAAATGCATGTTTTTGGAACGTGGGAGGAAACCGGAGTGCCCGGAGGAAACCCACGCAAGCACGGGGAGAACATACAAACTCCGCACAGGAAGTCTGGAGCTGGATTTGAACCCACGACAGGTTCCCATGACATGGGATGTAAGATTCTATTGTAAAATTATTTTGGAGAGTTTTTTTATTCTCAATATTTTTCCTTCACTAAGATATACTCGCTGGTAATGTTTATCAACTTTGTTTGTAAAAAACATAACAAAACAAAAAACAACAGTTTGATTAATTTCAACAATGTTTATTTAACTCTGGGAACGCATGCAGACTGGAAAGTTACAAAGATAGCAAAAAACACAAACTTAAATGATCGATCAAATCGAATCATGAAATTGCAGTTGAATGAATGGTCTGTATGGTCTATTACAGTACAAGTAGTTGATTTTTAATGCTTGGCACTGCTACCTGTCGCACCACCTCCGGTGCCCTTCGCTCAGCTGCGGGGTCGTCAGCTTGGAACCACCAATCACCACTGTTTCGCTCCTTTAATTACTAAAATGTCTTGTGGTGGTGGAGCAGTGACAGGGACATCTCCTAATCAGGGGAGAAGGTCCTTGGTGTCTCGCTCAATCTGTAGCTTGTTTGTTCCCGCCTTTCCTTGACAAAGCTGGTGTGGTTTCCTGCTGGTTAAGTCTTACTTACCCTTCTGCGCTCCTCCAGCACCTCAGCCAGTTTCCTCAGGACTTGATCGTGTCGCCAACTACAGCAACCCTGGGAAAATGCGATCTTGCAGCCTGACAAGATGTGTTAGAGGGTTGCATTGTCGGTATTGCAGAGTGCGCTGAATTCCTCATTACTGAACCATTGATGAAGGTTTCGTGGACAGGGGAGTGTGTCGTAGGTTGCACGAATGAGAAAGCTTATTCTGGCCTGTGGTATTTTCCACTGGTCAGGCCAGTTGATTTTCTGCTTGACAACTCCCTCCCAAGTTGTCCAGCTTCCTAGTTGGGTCTGTGACACTGCCTTGATGTTGTAGCGCTCCTCTTCTATCTTTGACACATCTGCCACCACTCCCTGCAATTAGTTTTGGACCAAAACCATGGCGCTTCTCCCGACCCCAGGTCTGCTCTTCCTGCCTAGACTCTACCCATGATCTCTTTGTGCTTTAGCCTGCTCACAGCTTCCTCAACCTCCGCCTGGACGCTCCACTTTCTGCCTTGGCGTTGGTGTTCCTCATTGACTGATGTTTTAGCTCAAGCTGGTCTTTCCCTGCATGTAGTCCCAACTACTTTCTGATGATTGAATTGGCTTCCCTATCCATCTTACTTACGGCAGATGAGGAGATCTTACTCATTTTTAATGGCCGCATCACCCTCCTTAAGAGAATAATCTGGTAGCACCAAACTTTTTTATTTACCTGAGAGTTGGCTTTGGTCGATTTTTGCAAGGCCGTCGGTATGTTGTTTCATGACGGTCTTCCCCATCTGTCTGTCCAAAAACTCTGCAGTGTACTGCAGTGTAAGGGAAAAGCACATCTGCAGATTGCCGACGTAAGATACTACCAAGTTCTTGATGCACGGAGCCAGATGACGTGCAGGTCTCCTCCCGCTGGGCCTTCTTGATCTGGTGCCAGATCATTGTAGCGTGCTCCACACACCCTGGGAAACGTGGGACTCTTGCTTTTTGACAGTTAGTGTCTATGTAGTTGTTCTCTTGCATGTAAGTAGTCATTCTCTGGGCTAGCACTGAGGAGAAGAGCTTTCCTCCTACCTTGAACAGGGAGAAGTTTTGGAATTGGCTGACGTCTGTGGAGTTTTCCTTCTTCGCAATAAAGACCGCCAGAGCCCTTTGCCACTCTGATGGGATGAGCTGCTTCCAGGCAATGCTGGAGAGATGCCACAGTACCACTAGCACTTTGGGGCAGTTCTTATATAGTTTGTAAGAAACTATTGGGGCCTGGTGCTGACGAGGACCTTGCCTTTTTCACGACTTGCCTGTTTGCGCTGTTTGGGAGGCCTGCAGTTAAATTTGGCCATTGTTGGCGCAGGGCAGGGCACGTATCCTGGTGTTTCTAGTGGGACTGAACTGCCTTATCACATGCTGTTCCAGTTGTTCTTTGGTTGTCTCCAGCTCCCCCGGACTTGGTGGTCGTCCTCTGCTTGGGGGTAAGTTCCCCAAACCTCTCTTTGCAGGTCTGATATTTGATGTCCCCAAACAGGTTTAGCTTGGCTTCAACACCTCCATGCAATCTTTACTGCAAAACGTTTAATAGGTTTGTTGCTCTATACGGCCATTTGATATTATTCCTTCTTGCTGGCTTCTTCCGTTCGGCTTTTGGTTCAGATCTGTGTGGGACGGTTGGTATTGGGTGTTACTGGTCATGTTAAAGGTCTGCTTCCACAGGTGGGCTTTCTTCCTCTGCGCCATCCAACAGTTCAGTAAAAATGTATTTGCCTCCTTAAGCGCCATCTGTGCTTTCAGTAACATAGAATCCAATCGCACTGTGATTTTCTACCTGGCCTCTTGTTTCTCTTGTCTTATCTGCTGTCTCGGTGCAAGGTTGCTGTGGGCCTTTCTAATCGCACTTTGTTGTCCTCTGATGGATTCGCAGCCCCCTATACATAGTCCCCCTTTTCAATCCGCGAGCACATTTCCATAGAATCTTTCTTCAATGGCTTTTTGACAGTTAGTCCTCTTTAAACCCAACATGAACTTGTTTATTTACAGAACACGATATAGCGTCTTTGCTAGTTTACAAACATGTCTCCAGATACCACGCGGTCTCCCTGTGTGTACCGTAATAACGCGTCTGCCGCGCAGGCACAATCAATTACCGTACATGACATCTCCCCCCCTTTTTTTTTCTTTTGAAAGAAACAAATAGCAGCATCTCACAAGGCTGTCTAAAACAATAATCGGTAGATCTGACATTATCTTACCACAGGGAAAATTATTAACAATAAATCAAACAATCAACGGTCAATTGCACATTGCTAAATGAAATTGGCATTCAAATTGTGATGAAGTCTGGCTCCGTGACGGCGGTTGAAGTAATGAGCTTGCACTGCTTTCTGCTTGGCGTCGTTCAAAATTCAAATTGGCATTTTGGATTCAAAGCAGTAAGTGCAACTACAATCCAATGTGCAAACAATATGTCATTTCAATCATAACATTTGGTCACAACTCACATTTCAGGGACAATGTTTTCTTTTCTTTCTTTTTTTTCACAGCATTATCATCCGAACAAGAACAATTAGTGCCCTGTGTGTGTTGTCTCTTCCATTTCTTAACCCCTCTCCCCAAAGGCCAAAATGAATTTTAACTCATTCACAGGTCAAGTCTGTTAACAGGTTTACACACCCTTCCAGACCTTGTCACAATCTGTCTTGGTGGAGGTGTGTCGGATGAACATGTAGCCTGGACTGCAGGGACAGTCTCTTCTTGAATGGTAGACTAACTGCACTTCATCACTTTCTGTAGACGATGCTTGAGTGCGGCGTATAGCTGACGATGTCAGGAGATGACGACGATTCCGCCGTAGAACAGCACCGTCTTGGGTGGTGATATTGTTGGATCTACTTGTAGCAGCCTCTCCTGAGACCACAGCTGGTCTAGACCATGACTTTTCTTGATCCAGCCTGGTGTAGACCGTTGCTCCTGGTTGTAGAGCAGGTAGGAGTCTGGCTCCGTGATGGCGGTTGAAGTAATGAGCTTGCACTGCTTTCTGCTTGGCGTCGTTCACTTTTACCGTTTTCCTGCTGGGCCATCTGGGCAGGAGATTCTTCTCCAAGGTTGGAACTGTCGTCCTGATCCTCCTTCCCATTAGCAGTTCAGCTGGGCTGTAGCCCGTGGTGGAACATGGGGTGGATCTGTAGATCATCAGGGCTAGCAATGGATCTTTTTGATTCAGGATTTTCTTAGCAACCTGTACTGCTCTTTCGGCATGTCCATTGCCTTGAGGATGATAAGGACTGGATGTTATATGTTCAAAATCCAGCTCCTTTGCAAAATTCTGAAACTCTGCACTCGCAAATTGTGGACCGTTATCGCTAACTGCCTGGTCAACAACCCCAAATCTAGCACTGTTTTAAGATTCTCAATTATGTGTGAACTAGTGGTTGAGGACAGGTGCAGTATTTCCAGGAATCGAGAGTAGTAGTCTGATATTATCAGGTGGTTGTGTTCGCACAGGTCCAATGCAATTCTTTGCTAAGGTCGATCAGGTAGTGGTGTGAAGATAAGAGGTTCCTTTTGTTGTTTCCTTCTCATTTCCAAACACACTTGGCATGACATCACTGTGTCCTTTAACTTCTTGGACAGCCCTGGCCACCACACTGATGTTTTGGCTCTCTCTCTACATTTGATCAGGCCTTGGTGCCCCTGGTGTAGCTTCTCCAGAATTTCAGCTCTCATAGAACGTGCCACGACAATCCTGCACCCTCTTAAGACTAGGCCGCCTTCAACGGAGAGCTCTGACTTCACTTTGGTAAACTCCCTCGCATCCAAAGGGACACTACTTATGTGTTCAGGCCACCCTGACCTGATAAGCTTACTGACAAGCTGTAACTCTGTGTCAGTTGCAGTGACGTTCTTTATGTTTTCAAGTCTCTTTGGTGAAGCTGGTATTCCCCCGACTACTGAGGCTACATAGCAGGCTACATCACTGTGTGTATCCACATCCCCTTCACTACATGTCAGTGGGCTGCGTGACAGTGTGTCTGCTACCACAAGAGTTTTACCTGGTGCATAGTCGGCCACCGCGCTGAATCTCATGAGCCTTATCAGTAGACGCTGACATCTGAGAGGAACATTTTCCAAGCTCTGATTGTTGATAAGGGGTACCACCGGCTTGTGATCTGTCACTAACCTGAAATGTTCAAGGCCATTTAGGTATCTGTCAAACTTTTCACATGCCCACACACCTGCCAGACACTCCTTTTCTATCTGGGCGTAACGTGTTTCTGCATCAGATAGTCGTCTGGAGCAGTATGCCACTGGTTTCCACTGTTCTCCATGAAGTTGTAACAGCACACCCCCCAGTCCAAAACTGCTAGCATCTGCTGACACTGCCGTGGGTTTGGTGACATCATAGTAGGCCAGCACCGGTGCAGTAGTCAGTTTTTCCTTTATGTTTTCGAAGGCTGTCTGTTGAGCATGTCCCCACATCCAGTTATTCTTGTCCTTCAGCAACTCATGGAGCGGCTGCCCCACAGTGGAGAGGTTGGGAATGTACCTGCCAAGGAAAGTCACCATTCCCAGGATTCGCTTTAGCTCAGTGACATTTACTGGAGGTGGCATTTTCCGAATTGCTGCAACCTTCTCAGGATCAGGTCGAATCCCTGACTTGTCGATGAGATGCCCCAGGAACTTTAGTTGGCTTTGCCTAATGGAGCACTTCTCCTTATTCAGTTTAAGTCCTGCTGACTGAATACGATGCATCACTTTGTTGAGACGTCTGTTGTGTTGCTCCATATTGCTCCCGTAGACCAAAATATCGTCCATGAAGACCTCTACACCTTCCAACCCTTGTAGAGTCTCCATCATCTTCCTCTGGAAGATTTCAGGTGCACTAGTAATTCCAAATGGCAAGCGTTTGAAGCTGTACCGACCAAATGGAGTTATAAAGGTTGTGAGCTTGATGCTGTCTGGATGCAGTGGAATTTGCCAAAACCCGCTGGCTGCATCGAGTGATGAAAGAACAGTTGCTCCACTTAGCTTGGCTGTTATCTCATCCACAGTAGGTAGGATGTATCGCTCCCTTTTGACAGATTCATTCAGTCTTTTGAGATCAACGCATATGCGAGCTTTGTCTGTGGTCTTCTTTGAGACAGGGACCATAGGTGCACACCACTCAGTAGGTTGTGTCACGGGCTCAATGATGCCATTACTCTCCATTCTCTTTAGCTCTTCTTTTACCTTCTGGAGCATCGGGAGTGGTACCCGGCGTGCAGTATGTACAGCATACGGCTGGGCATTGTCTTTAAGCTGTATTCTCACTGGCTCTGTTTTCAATTTCCCATAGTCTGCGTGTTGCTGAATGTTCAAACTGATTTCGTCTATTCTCCTCACAAGATTCATTTTCACTGACATTGAGCGACTTAAGAGATTATTAGTGATCCCCTCTACTACATAAGCTGTTAGTGGATATGATTTTCCTTTGTAGGTTACTGTGGCCTGGAACCTCCCTAGACAATTTAGCTCTCCACCTGGGCCGTCCAGTGGAATGTCTGGTGGCTCCAACACACTTTCTGGAGTGTATGTGTTGTACGTCGCCTCGCTGACTACATTCACATCTGCCCCTGTGTCGATTTTGAACGTTATTGGCTTTTTATTTAGCCGGAGCTTAACTGACCACTGTTCTTTTACATTTTTCACATGTGACACAGCACCCAGGAAGTATGCTGACTGCTCGGGTTGTCCTGACTGTTCTGCCCGCTCACTAATCTCATTCACTTGCTTTTTATTCCTGCACACTCTAGCCCAGTGCCCGGCTTTGTGACAGATATGGCAGGTAGCAGGGCAGTTTTCATCTTTGTTATGCTGTGTTTTTCCACATTTACGACATTTTCTCACATTTCCCCATTTTCTGTCTTTCTCCCCACCTTGTGGTTTAGACTTTGGGTATCTGTAGCTCTGCCTTGTAACTTCATGCACCGTCCCTACTGCTTCTCCTTGCATGTTGACGTGCGCAGTAATCTCTTCCGCCTGTCGAACTACTTGCACAGTCTGAGTCAATGTCAGGCCTTCCATCAACTGAAGCTTACGCGACACTTCCTTGTCCAATATTCCAATAACTATCCGGTCTCGGATGTTTTCCTCACGGCTCGTGCCGAAATCACAATGTTCTGATAGTTGATATAAAGCCCTTATGAAGCTTTCTGCCCTCTCCCCAGGCTTCTGGAAACGCTGATGAAAACTCGCGCTTGGGGTCAGTTTGTAACTGAAAAAGTGTGACAATTGCAGGAGTGTTTTAATGTAATAAAGTATTGTTTTGCAGAAAGCTCAACGAAATTCCCCTTTCTGGAGTCTTCACAGGACAAAAGTTTAAAAGTAAATAACAACACTAAAAATGAATTGAATGATAACTAAATTACATTTACTTTATTATTCACTATTTTTTTCGTGGGGTTTACAGATGGAGGCGGTTTAGGATATTCTTTTCTGGGGATTGCCAGATAGGCGCACAGTCTGCAGAATTGTGGAAAGAGAATGTCTTGTCTTATCTGTGTACAAAATAGTTACTAATAAACAGGTAATATTGAAAATGGTTCACAATTAAGGATGATTTTCAGTGTTCCCGTTTGCCGGAGTCCCTGCGTCCTAGACGCTTTATTTTTGCTGGGGACGCATCGTGTCAAATCAAAGTGCGTCCCCGGGACGCAACTTTTTTGACACAAAGTTGTCATTAGCCTTTTTTAACAATGATTTACGGCACTCCAAACTTTTCGTCAGGCAGATCCGCCAGTGTTGTTTTGGTCTTGCGGTTCGATCTCCAGTTTGAGTTGTGTAGTCCGTCTCTTTTTAAAGAACCGGCTTTTTCGGCTCAACTCATTACAGAGAGCCGGCTCTCAAATGGCTCACTTGCTTTGATGCATCATATTACGAATGATAATGTTGTATAAAGAAGTTGAGAAAAAAAAGGAAGTATAAAAGGAGAAAATAAAAAAAGACAGGTTTGTGGTGATCCCTTTTAATCAGTATATTACCAACAATAATTTAATGCAGAAAATGAATTAATAATTTGAATAAGATAATGTATTATTCTACTTAATTATATTTGCATGTATTTTTTCCCTCTACAGTGAACGTACAAGCGACTTCATTTTTGAACTTTTTTTTATAATAAACCTCATTCATGTCGAGCAACTCAGTGTCTCACAACAAAATGTTCATTAACAATATATATGATATAAGGAAACACATGTATAATATAACATGTTAAACTACATAAATAAACATCCATCCATCCATCCATTGTCTTCCGCTTATCCGAGGTCGGGTCGCGGGGGCAGCAGCGTTAAAAGGGAAGCCCAGACGTCCCTATCCCCAGCCACTTCCTCCAGCTCATCCGACGGGACCCCGAGGCGTTCCCAAGCCAGCCGAGAGACATAGTCTCTCCAACGTGTCCTGGGCCGCCCCCGGGGCCTCCTGCCGGTGGGAAATGCCCGGAACACCTCCCGAGGGAGGCGTCCAGGAGGCATCCTTATTAGATGCCCGAGCCACCTCAACTGGCTCCTCTCAACGCGGAGGAGCAGTGGCTCTACTCCGAGTCCCTCCCGGATGACTGAGCTTCTCACCCTATCTCTAAGGGAGAACCCAGCCACCCTGCGGAGGAAACTCATTTCGGCCGCTTGTATCCGGGATCGAGTTCTTTCGGTCATGACCCAAAGTTCATGACCATAGGTGAGGGTAGGAACGTAGATCGACCGGTAGATCGAGAGCTTTGCCTTTCGGCTCAGCTCCCTCTTCACCACGACAGACCGGTACAGGGTCCGAATGACGGCAGACGCTGCACCGACCCGTCTGTCGATCTCCCGTTCCATCCTACCCTCACTCGTGAACAAGACCCCAAGATACTTGAACTCCTCCACTTGGGGCAAGACCTCCTCCCCGACACGGAGGGAGCATACCACCCTTTTCCGACTGAGAACCATGGCCTCGGACTTGGAGGTGCTGATCCCCATCCCGGCCGCTTCACACTCGGTTGCGAATCGCTCCAGCGAGAGCTGAAGATCACGGGCTGAGGAAGCCAACAGCACCACGTCATCTGCAAAAAGCAGTGACGCAATGCTGAGGCCCCCAAACCGGACTCCATCCCCGCCAAGGCTGCGCCTAGAAATTCTGTCCATATAAGTTATGAACAGAATCGGTGACAAAGAGCAGCCCTGGCGGAGCCCAACCCTCACCGGGAACGAAATCGACTTATTGCCGGCAATGCGGACCAGACTCTGGCACCGGGCATACAGGGACCGCACAGCCCGGATAAGACTGTGCGGTACCCCATACTCCCGAAGCACCCCCCACAGGGCTTCCCGAGGAACACGGTCGAATGCCTTCTCCAAGTCCACAAAACACATGTAGACCGGACAGGCAAACTCCCATGCACCCTCAAAGACCCTGAAGAGTGTATAGAGCTGGTCCAGTGTTCCACGGCCAGGACGAAAACCACACTGTTCCTCCTGAATCCGAGATTCGACTTCCTGGCGGACCCTCCTCTCCAGTACCCCTGAATAGACCTTACCAGGGAGGCTGAGAAGTGTGATTCCCCTGTAGTTGGAACACACTCTCCGGTCCCCCTTCTTAAAGACGGGAACCACCACCCCAGTCTGCCAGTCCAGAGGCACTGTCCCCGATGTCCACGCGATGTTGCAGAGGCGCGTCAACCATGACACGCCCACAACATCCAGAGCCTTAATGAAGTCTGGGCGGATCTCATCGACCCCCGGGGCCCTGCCACCGAGGAGTTTTTTGACAACCTCGGTGACTTCAACCCCAGTGATACGAGAGCCCAACCCAGAGTCCTCAGGCTCTGCTTCCCCAGAGGAAGACGTGCCGGTGGAATTGAGGAGGTCTTCAAAGTACTCCGCCCACCGATTCACAACGTCCCGGGTCGAGGTCAGCAGCGCCCCATCGGCACTATACACAGTGTCGATGGCACACCGCTTCCTCCCCCTCAGACGTCGGATGGTGGACCAGAATTTCCTCGAAGCCGTTCGGAAGTCGGCTTCCATGGCCTCGCCAAACTCCTCCCATGCCCGAGTTTTTGCCTCGGCAACCGCCAAAGCCGCATTCCGCTTGGCCAGCCGATACCTGCCAGCTGCTTCCAGAGTCCCACAGGCCAGGAAGGCCCGATAAGACTCCTTCTTCAGCTTGACGGCATCCCTCACCGCCGGTGACCACCAACGGGTCTGAGGGTTGCCACCGCGGCAGGCACCGACTACCTTGCGGCCACAGCTCCGATCAGCCGCCTCGACAATGGAGGCGCGGAACATGGTCCACTCGGACTCAATGTCCCCCGCCTCCCTCGGGACATGGGCGAAGTTCTGCCGGAGGTGTGAATTGAAACTTCTTCTGACAGGAGATTCTGCCAGCCGTTCCCAACAGACCCTCACAACACGCTTGGGTCTGCCGGGTCGGGCCGGCATCTTCCCCCACCATCGAAGCCAACTCACCACCAGGTGGTGATCAGTTGACAGCTCCGCCCCTCTCTTCAGCCGAGTGTCCAGAACATGCGGCCGCAGGTCCGACGAAACGATGACAAAGTCGATCATCGAACTACGGCCTAGGGTGTCCTGGTGCCAAGTGCACATATGGACACCCTTATGTCTGAAAATGGTGTTCATTATGGACAGACCATGACGAGCACAGAAGTCCAATAACGAAACACCACTCGGGTTCAGGTCAGGGGGGCCGTTCTTCCCAATCACGCCCTTCCAGGTCTCACTGTCATTGCCCACGTGAGCGTTGAAGTCTCCCAGCAGTACGAGGGAGTCCCCAGGGGGCGCGTTCTCAAGCACACCCTCTAAGGACCCCAAGAAGGGTGGGTACTCCGAACTGCTATTTGGTGCATAAGCACAAACAACAGTCAGGACCCGTCCCCCCACCCGAAGGCGGAGGGAGGCTACCCTCTCGTCTACCGGGGTGAACCCCAACGTACAGGCGCCGAGCCGTGGAGCAATTAATATGCCCACACCGGCTCTGCGCCTCTCACCACGGGCAACTCCAGAGTGGAAGAGAGTCCAACCCCTCTCGAGAGGACTGGTACCAGAGCCCAAGCCGTGCGTAGAGGTGAGTCCGACTATATCTAGTCGGAATTTCTCAACCTCACGCACCAACTCGGGCTCCTTCCCTGCCAGAGAGGTAACGTTCCATGTCCCAAAAGCCAGTTTCTGTAGCCGGGGATCGTCGCGCCAAGGACCCCTCCCTTGGCTGCTACCCAGCTCTCTACGCACCCGACCCCTTTGGCCTCTCCTACAGGTGGTGAGCCCATGGGAAGAGGGTCCCACGTCGTCCCTTCGGGCTGTGCCCGGCCGGCCCCCGTATAAATAAACATGTTTAAAAAAAAAAAAAAAAAAAGTTTGTAAGGGCATGGAGCACACAAAATTTTGGGGACCCATAGATCTCTGTTGGGACCCATAGATTTTTGAGCATGCGAGTCCCCGGGACCCATCACTTTTCAGAGGTAAAGTGAACACTGGATTTTACTGCAAATGTCCAACTTTATTATTCAATACAAATACACATATATGAAAAAAATGTCAAAATGCTCCCTGGAATTGTTCAGGGGGCCGAACAAAATGTGAAGGCGTGCCGTATCCTGCCCGGGGGCTGCAGTTTGGGCACTACTGGTATAGAAAAGTTTCGCACACATCAGTTATTGTCAAAGTCAATGTTTACGTGTATGACATGGGGGCTTAACGATGTTAAACAGTTCAGTGAAAAAGTATTTGCCTCCTTCTTGTATTCTGTGTTTTGTGCATATTTACCACTCACAAATGTTTTAGATCCTCTAATATTTATAAGGCGTTTGAGGCTCTTGTTATGCGGTCCTCTTTAATGTCAATTTATGTAGGCTTTTAACTCCGCTGTTATTAAACCTACACTGAAACGACCCAACCTTGATCCAGAAGCTTATGTCATTATAGACCTGTGTGAAACCTACCGTTTCTTTCTAAAATACTTGAAAAAGTTGTGGCACAGCAGCTGAATTATTTTATATCCGATAACAATCTTTTTGAATCAATGCAATCAGGATTCAGGGCTAACCACTCTACTGAGACAGCCCTGATTAGGGTAACCAATGATCTTCTACTGGCAATGGATTCCGGTGCTTCATCACTCTTGCTGCTGCTGGACCTTATTGCTGCTTTTGACACTGTGGACCATAATATCTTACTAGAACTTTTGGAAAAAATGGATTGGTCTCTCAGGAACCGTCCTCTTATGATTCAGATCCTACCTCTCAAATAGGACGCACTGTGTTAAATATGGTGAAATGACATCTGAGCCCTTTAGTGTTACCTGTGGTGTTCTGCAGGGTTCAGTACTCGGCCCGCTTCTTTTCAGCATTTACATGCTTCCATTTGGTGATATTATTCTCAAGTATAATATCAGTTTCCATTGCTACGCAGATGACACTCCACTATATCTTCCGATGGAGGAATCTGCCACACTAAATTGTGGAAATTTGGAGGCCTGCCTCATTGAGATAAGAGTGGATGTCACTCAACTTCTTGCGCCTTAACTCTGAAAAGACCGAAATGTTAGTTATTGGTCCATCTAAATGCCGTGACTTGTTCTCAAAAACTGCTCTGAACATTCACAATTGTACGATCACCCAGAGTTAAAAATGTAGGTGTTATATTTGACCCCGATCTGTCCTTTCAAACACACGTGAAGAATATTACTATAACAGCTTTCTTCCATCTTCGCAACATTGCTAAAATTCGTCCTATGCTGTCTCAGTCAGATGCGGAGATTATAATTCACGCGTTTCTTACTTCCCATCTCGATTACTTTAATGCACTAGTCTCCAGTCTCCCGAAGTCCAAAATCAAGAGCCTTCAACTGGTACAAAATGCTGCAGCGAGGCTTTTAACTAAGACAAGAAAGTTTGATCACATTACCCCGATTTTAGCTAACCTGCATTGCCTCCCTGTTCGCTTAAGATGTGATTTTAAGGTTCTGTTGGTATTATACAAAATCATACATGGAATTGCTCCCTCATATCTTTCAGATTTGATTTCCCCCTATGTTCTGGTCCGGAGCCTTTGCTCTGAAAACGCTGGTCTACTAGTGATCCCAAGAGCCAAGAAGAGATCCGCAGGTTCGCAAGTGTTTTCCGTCCGGGCCCGGGTGCTGTGGAATGCGCTTCCCCCTGAGATTCGATCTGCAACCTCAGTGCAAATGTTTGAATCTAAGCTTAAAACACACTTCTACTCTATAGCATATGAATAACCTATACTTTATGTTGATATGTGTTTCATTTGCCCTCATGTAGGTTAATAGTCTGTAATAATAGTTTGTAATAGTCTTTGATTTGTGCAGCCCTTTGAGACTCTTTGTGATTAAGGGCTATACAAATAAACTTGACTTGACTACTCACTCCAGAACCTTCATTTTGTTTCTTTTGAGCCAATCAGAGGAGAACGTGCTGGTGGGTTTCAGATCATTGTCCTGCTACATGGTCCAAAAGCACCTTAATTTGAGGGCATAAACTTATGGCCAGAGGTTCTCCTTCACGATCTCCTGGTAAAACCAGAATCCATAATTCCATTAATTACAGCAAGTTGTCCTGGTCCTGTGGCAGCAAAGTAGCCCCAGACAATCACACTGTCCCCACCATGCATTACTGTTGGCATCATGTTCTTTTTGTCAAATCAAGTGCCATTTTTACGCCAGATGTAATGGGGCTACACAACTTCCAAAACGTTCAATTTTGAGTCATCAATCCATAGAATGCTTCTCCAAAATTCTTGAGGATAATAAAGATGCTCTTTGGCAAATGTGAGACGGCTCTCTGTGTTATTTTGTGACAGAGGTGGTTTTTACTTGGGAACTCTCTCAAGGATACCATTATTGGCCAGTGTCTTTCTTATAGTGAAGTCATGAACTTAACTGAGGCCAGTGATGCCTGCAGTTCCTCTGATGTTTTTCGAGGTTCTTTTATAACCTCCTGGATGAGCCGTTTGTTGCAGTCTGCTCTTAGTTGGTCAACCACTTCTGTAAAGGTTTGCCGCTGTACCCAGTATTCTCCATTTGTGGCTAATGGCTCTGAAAGTGGTTCGCCTTAGCCATACAGCATTGGAAAAGGCTTTGTGATCTTTTTCAAACTGATAGATTTCAATCTTTTTTTGATAATAGAAGTATAATAGAAGTATAATAGATCATGGCATGTCAATTGTGTTCTTGAGATTTTGTAGCCCATTTAGATTCTTCTTTGGGTTTAAAGGCAGTTGGCATCCATCACTTTGTTGCATTAGTCCCCCCTATCACCACATCTTCGTCACTCTTCCATTACTTTACTTTGTCTAACACATCGGTATCAAACATGTGGCCGGTGAGCCGGATCAGGCCCGCCAAAGGTTTAAATCCAGCCTGCAAAACAACACCCAGAAAAACACATGACAAAAATGAGCTGCAGTTTGAAATATGTCCACTTGATTTTGACAAAGCCAGGCGCCACTTACAAAGCAATTGGAGCTAGATTACTTTCGCTCCCTTTTTCTGACTCTGTCGCTCTCTCTTTTTCTAGATCTCTGTTCTCTTTCTCGTTTCTTCTTTCTTTTTCTATCTCTCTCTTGGTCTATCCCTTTCTCTTTTCTTCTCCCACTTTGTCTATCCTTTTCTCTCTTCCTCTTTCTTTCCCCCCTCTCTCTTCCTCTCTTTCTTTTTCTCTCTTTGTTTTCTCTTTTTCTCTCACACTCTCTTCTTTCTCTTTCTTTATCCATATCACTGTCTCACTTTTTCTCTTTCTTGTTTTCTCTCTCTTTCTCACTATTTCTGTTTTCTCTCTTTCTCACTATTATTGTTCTCTTCCTCTTCTTTTGTCTTTCTCTCTTTAATCTACTTTTTCACGTAGCGCCAGATGGATTTCTTCTTTTTTTTTTAATTTCATTATAAATGGAATTAACCTTTCAAAATTACATTTTTTTTATTTTATTTTTTTGCGTTTGATGATCTGAAACCGTTGTCAGTGATACATATTGAAGGGAAAAAACACATAAATCAGAAAGTATATCTGCTGCGTTTGTGTTGGGTGAGCAAATAGAGAGGGAATCGATCCAAAGGAAACGAAAGAGAAGGAGGAAGTTGGAGCCGAGGAAAGAAGACAAAGGAGACAGGAAAAGGAAATTTGGCTTGGAAAATCTGTTCAAGGCGGAGACAAGAGTGGTGGAAATAGTCAAAGAAGACGAGTCGCAGCAGAAAAGACGACAGAACAGGTAGGCGCTTGAGAACAAGTTTTGACAGAAGAGGAGGGGGACGTGAGACGCTCTCGAGGGATGAAGAAGGGAAAAGAAAATCAAGCCGGAAAAGTGGGAGTGGCGACAAAAGCACATCTGAGACAATCAATAGAACAAGTCACGTATTCGTCCTGAAACGTTCTTAAAGTGCAATCAGCACTTAAAGTGCTATCAGCAACGTCCGCGTGCATGAATGCAGCATGTTTACACGATTCAGGCAGAGAGCGTCCTAAATTCCTAACAGTCCAGGATGGATCTTCTGAGCTTTGGACTTGAAAGTTGACACAACCAACCCTCTTACTATTTTTCTTCTTCTTCGTGCATACCTTAAGTAAGTAACATGCTTCTTATTGTTTAATCTTGTTTATGTTCTATTGATAATAATTAGAGAGATGCTGTTACATAAAACTATCCACCGGTGTAAGTGTGCACCAGGCCAATGTTTTTCAACCTTTTCTTGAGCTAAGGCACACTTTTTTTCATTAAAGAAAAATTCAAGGCACACCGTCCATAGAAAATGTTTTGAAATTCATTCCCGGCACAAATTTAAAGTGGTGGCCTTTTTTATTACCATAAATTACCATACTGCTGAAATTGATCGTATAGTTGTTTTTATTTTTTATCTTTTGTGGTTACCGTGGCTCAGAAGCTAGTACAGGTTATTATTCATTTTGGTCTATAATTTTGCTGTCATTTTAGAATTCTTGTTTTTCAGAACCATAACAAAACCTAGCAAACATAATGATATGATACAAAAAATATCAGCCAAATGTGTTTTTTTAGTACTTTTAATCTTTTTCTTTCTTTTTAATAATATTAGATAATAATAAAAAAAATTGCAAAATCGCCTGCTAGGTTTTTACATTAGTTGTCATGTTATAGTTATTTTTCTGTGCAAACTTAAACATTTAATGATAAGAAAGGCCACAGTGGAAGGTTCCCAAAACATTTTCCTTAGAGGGCCAAATAACTTTTCCTTTCTCTGATTAGGCACCGGGTCAGTTTGTAACAGAAAAAAGTGTGACAAATGTATTGTTTTCCAGTGCGCCAACATCAAATAATGCTCTCTGAATTTTTCACAAAAAAAAAAAATCAGAAAATAAATAATGCCAAAATTACACTCTGTGGGTTCTTCACAGAAAGAAAGTTAAGAAATATAAACTTTCTGTTGTGCCATTCACAGTCTTAAAATGTATAATTTCAGCGTAGTTGTCAGACCACTAGACCACCAGTGGTATAAATGACTTGTGAAAAGGCAGTACATTTTCTTACTATCATACTATTTTTAGTCATGATACCAATATTTGATGGGCATTCTACGTGTTACTATGACAATAAATGATATTGTATTCTATTCTAAGCAATGTTACTCAAGCATTTTAAGTGACAATTTTATTACTAAATCAAAATTCATCTCTGGTACCTTGACTAAAGTTAGTGTAATAATGACATAAAAGCCAATGCCTTTTCATATGTCATCTATATCACTGGTAGTCCATGGTAAGGGTATGCTTTCACCGCCAAGACCCAGGATTGAACATTGTTTCAACCAAAGATGCACACCCAAACTTTGAGTTCATTTTTAGGTTAAAAAAAGATGTATTGTTCAAGGGGCCAGACCAAATGTGGACTCAAATGTGGAAGCGAGCGATATCCAGCCCGGGGCCATACGTCGGAAACCACTGTTATATACAGAAGGCTTGTTCGGTATTTCTCCTCTATATTTTCTATTGCCCCTAAGCAGAGTTTGGAATGGTGATAGTTTTTATGAGTACAAAGCCTTATAATTATGTTGTGTTTTTTTTCTTATTTTTCTTTGGGGCGGCATTAGCTCAGGAGGTAGAGCGCTCGTCTTGGGATCAAAAGGTCGCAGGTTCGATTCCGGGCTCCTCTGTGTTATATGTCGACGTGTCCTTGGGCAAGACACTGAATCCCTAATCCCCCCAATAAGCAGTACAGCGCCTTGCATGGCCCTTTTGGTGTGTGAGTGTGTGTGTGAAGCACATTGTAAAGCGCTTTGGGAGGTCTTCATTGACTTGAAAAGTGCTATATAAATGCAGACCATTTAATTTACCATTTCAAAATAATTAAATAGAGCATCATACAAATGAAACTCAAGTTAAATGAATCAGACATTGGCATCACACTTAGAACATCACTAACCAAGTAGATAAGCTTTGCGCTTCACTTTGCTGAATATTAGCACAGGGTAGGCTATTTCACAAAATACGTGTTTTAGAACGATTGTCATAAAGCATGTGGCCTGTGTACACACGCAAGGCAAACACACAAATTTAGGATTACACAAAAGTTATTCAAAATCCACTTTGGAATTGTAAATAACCAAAACCAAGAATGATAACATCAGCAAAATAAGTAAATAGCATTTGATAACATAACATGTGAAAACACCAGCTATATCAAGTACTGCACATTAAATTGTAAGTGTTTTGATACTAAATAGGCTTTACAGAGAAATCAGTCCGTACAAATCCCAAGGACTGCAATATTGAAAGGTTTTTGACGTCTTCTTTATACTAGCGGGGATCGCGTAACACTGAGATGCGTTTTAGTGTTTTGCAAGATTGCCAAACATTTTTTTTTATTTTCCTATGTTATTTCACATAGAACACAAAAAGAACTAAAATATTAAATCCATATTTGACAATATTGGATTTAATTGCCTTTTTGTGATTACATTCGTGACAGAATTGTTCAACCCTCTCAGTCCACCACAGAGCAGAAGTTGTCTAAAAGCTAATGAAAACATTTGCAGATCAGATGTGGGTGGGGCGGCAGTAGCTCAGGAGGTAGAGCGATCGTTTTAGGATTAAGGGATCCCAGTTCGAATCCCGGCTTGTCCGTGTTACATGTCGAAGTGTTCTTGGGTAAGACACTGAACCCCCAATACCCCCAATAAGCTGGTTAGCGCCTTACATGGCTGCACAGATCACGGCCGCTATTGGGAAATGTGAAGCACAATGTAAAGCGCTTTGGGAAGTCATTGTCTTGAAAAGCGCTATATAAATGCAGATCATTTCATTTCATGTGGGTAGTAACAAGTTACATTTACTCCGCTATATTCACTTACAATAAAGAGTGTGTTTTGTGACATTTTGTACTTCTTGGAGTATTTTTAAACCACTATACTTTTTACTTTTACTTGAGTAGATTTATGAACTGTTCTTTAACCTACATTGAAGCCGTTACTTAAATAATTACGTGCATTCCTCCTCCTCTTGTTTTCTTCTCTCCATATCCGGGTGCCTTGAGTGAGAGGCTCTAACTAAAAGCCGGGCTGTGCGGCCCAAACCCCGCACCTTTTTAAAGGGGCAGCGCAGGTGGCAAACCTGTGTGTGTGCATGGTTGTGAGATCCAGCATGAACCCCAAAGGTTAAAAAGAGAAAAAAGACTGCAAAGAAATCAAACTTATACTGTATTAATGTGATTTTATTTACTTTAACTTTTCAAAAAGTTTATTTTGTATGCTGCGTTTTATTGCACTCTTATTGTTGCCCAGATAATGGCCACCATATGCACCTTTGTTTTTTTTTTGTTATCCTCAAAATAAAAATGGCATAAAATGTTGGATGTCTTAATTGTTTCGATTAAATTAAAGAAATGCAATTAAGTATTCTGTAATTCATTGATATTGTGACGAAGTTAAACATGAGTCATTATCCACAGGATGTGCTCCAACTTGGTCATTTTGAAAATAGGCTGATATAGATACATACAGCATGTGTTGTGTTCATTACATACCTGTCAACCTCGACTGCTGCATGTCCGTACAAACTGTTGTATTTTCTCGTACAAAATAATCGTACACCTTTTTTTTTTCTGAATGATGCATGATGGGAAATCCCCAGGCGGCAGACGCATGCGCACAGTAGCATCAAACCGCTCGCTTCGTTTGCAGCGGAAAAAAACTATACCGAGATAGAGGCTTCCAAGGCAAACTCGTTAGACGTGATTGATTTGCCGTTTCGTGATAGTCGGTGTATTACCGGATGGTACTCATAATTGACAAATTTGCGTTTTTCGGTCCAGATTTTCTTGTATGTCGTATACGTCTTAAAATGCATAATAAATATACTTTGTATGGCAAAAACGTACAGGTTGACGGGTATATCATTATCAAGCTTATATAAGGCTTTTAATTCTTTTGCGGCTTCTGAAAAAGTAGTTTTTGTTTTTTCCCAGGGTTCTAATATGGCTATTATAACATATTTTGGTTGCCGACCCCTAGGCTTGTTCTTCCTGCAGAGCCTGATATTAAAAAAAAAAGTATTGGGGCTTTAGATGTGCTTAGTTTATTTCTTTAATTTTATACAATTCTTTGCTCCTCTACCCACCTCTGCTGTAGATGTGAACAAAACCCTAATAACCAGTTTTTGCTGTCTGGGAATTTTACACAATTTCAGTTAGTGCTCATGTTTATTGTTGATGTTGACTATATTTTATCTTAAGTAATCCTTTCATTTTTGTCCTGAAAGGGGGATTACCACATGTATGGTCCCTTCTCAAGGCTTTTTCTCACGCTGGTGTATTCTGAGTTTTTTTGCTTTCCCTCCTTTAGGATTGATCAGGGGATGTTCTATCTGCCATAACTATGGGCCTTGCAGCCCTTTGGGACACTAGGTGATTGAGGGCTATACAAATAAATGTGACTTGACCTCACTTGTACTGGTTAACACATTTAAAAGCACTGTCACACACAGCTCTCCTTGGCACTTAATGAAATCAAAAGTTCAGTGAGGAGTTCATGTCACATAATAGGCAATTGTATGGATATAAAGAGATCGCAAAGATGCTAAAAAACTCATTAGCCACAATTGGAAGCCTAGTCCACAAGTCTAAAGTTAATGGCACAGTGGAAATGCTACATGGGTGTGATCGAAGCAGGTTCCTTTCTTCAACTGCCGTGCAATATTTAAAGTAAAATGTGGAGGACAAATAAATCTCCTGGTGACAGCAGAGGAACTGTGCCAGTCTCAGAGTGAGGTTTTCAGGCTTCATCATAAAAATATTAGACTAATAAAAAAAAAAGATTGCTTCCAAGCAAAAACTCCCTCGTGCACCCCCTGTAGACTCCAAATCACAAGAAGAGATTACTCCATGACGCAAAACACATGGATAAACTACAAAGATTTTTGAATATTCTTCTCTGGAGTGATTAGACCAACCTAGAACTATTTGAATAATCAGATACAGAATCTTATTACAAAAAGAGGGGGAATTGTCCAGATGTGTTTTAGCATACTTCAAGCAGACTGATGAAACTAAAATTGAGTGTTTTGGGCGTAAAAGGCGTAGTATGCCTTGAAGAAAAGTTACACAGCGTTCGAAGAAAAATACTTGCTGCAGATGTTAAAATTTGGTGGTGGTTCCACCGAGCTGGTACACTGAGAAAAGTTCAAGCAACTGGAAGCCACGCTTTTCACGAGAACCTGCGAGTTAAATGAAAATGCTACAAAGGCTAGCTATGAGGTCGCGACGCTGATCGCCAAGACCCTAGAAAAGTTGAAATCTTGAGGGACTCGAGAGAGTTTCTTCTTCCGCGCGGGGGAGCATGACAGAAATAATTGAGAAGCACTGACTAACAGTAATGTAGGGTATTGCACTGATACCAATGCTTGGTGTTGTTCCTCACCAAAATCACTAATAAATAATCACTACAAAAGTCAACAGTGTGAAAGAAATTGCTGCTCTCAACAGGCGTCACTCGACTGGTGGCCACCGATAGCTTGGCTGAGATAACGGTAAGAAACCAGTAAGCTAAGATAAGAGCAAGCGCATGTAATGACATGCACTCATAAAGAAAAATGAAAAACTAGTCTAGCTCTTTTAAACAAATTACCTGTGTTGGGCACGTTACTGAAAGACCAGAATTAGTTATAGTCAGAGGTGGGTAAAGTAGCCAAACATCTTACTTATGTTAAAGCACTGTTACATAAGAAAAATATGATCTAAGTATAAGTAAAAAGTAGTCATCCAAATAATTACTGGAGCAAAAGGAAAAAAAGCTACTGTACTCAAACACTGAGAATCTGTAGCATTGTCTTATTTATTTTCTTTTCAAACAACAATTCAATCAAATCATCAAAGTGCATCCAATCAACAATAAATTCAAAGTCTGTAAATGTAAGTTTGGGTGTTCAGAAAGTTTTTGGGGGTGAACGCCCTTTGAATTAAAAAATGTATGTGCATTTGAGTCTACATCTATACACACTGCACATACAGTTCATGGTTCACAGATCCTTTAAAGCCCTAGTGTGTAATATTTAACCATTTAATGGCGCTGTCTAATGCACACAAAAACCAGTGCCATAGCATCAACATGACAGACAAATATGGCGGCGACCTAAGCTATGGATTGCTCGAGCTGTTTTTTTTTTTAATAAAAATTATTGCCATGATTACAAATTTGAATCACGTGGCCGCTCATTTGGCGCCAACCGCTGCGGGTTCTGATTGGCTCCCTGTCCCTATTCAAACCCAGTCCTGTCAATCCCCTGTTGTCGGTCCATATGCAACCCGGTGTTTGTATAAAGCAAGCCTTCCATGACCCTGACTCCAGCCTGTCCCGTTTTTGCTCCCGTTTGTCTCTGGCTACGACCTGTTTTGATCCCGACCACGTCTGCTCTCCCATCCCGGCTTATGACCCATTTTTTTTACCCCGACTACGTCTACTCTCCTGTCCTGGCTTACGACTCGTTTCCAACCTCGACCACGTTTTTGCTCTCCCTGTCCCGGCTATCGACCTGTTTTCCGTCCCTGATACCGCCATCGCTCGCTACGGAAGATCCACTTCCGTACTCTGATCAGATTCCGAGTGCAAGAGCAACTTGCTTCCCGCGTCCAGCGAACACCGGATTGTGGGCGCAGCCCTTCCTCTTTCTTTCAATAAAACTTGTGGGAAACGTTACGCAATTGGGTCCTGATTCCGTTCTGGTCCTGACAGTACGGACTGACCAGAAAAACACCCAGCGAATTATTGAATAAATAACTAGATGGATAAATAAATATATGACTCTTTTCATGAGTACCAATGGCTCGCGGCCGTATATGGCTCTTTTCATGAGTACCAATGGCTCGCGGGCCCTATATGGCTCTTTTTATGAGTACCAATGGCTCGCGGGCCCTATATGGCTCTTTTCATGAGTACCAATGGCTCGCGGGCCCTATATGGCTCTTTTCATGAGTACCAATGGCTCGCGGGCCCTATATGGCTCTTTTCATGAGTACCAATGGCTCGCGGGCCCTATATGGCTCTTTTCATGAGTACCAATGGCTCGCGGGCCCTATATGGCTCTTTTCATGAGAACCTATGGCTCGCGGGCCGTATATGGCTCTTTTCATGAGAACCTATGGCTCGCGGGCCGTATATGGCTCTTTTCATCAGTACAGGCCTATATGGCTCCCTCGGTGTGTGGACAAAGATCTGAACAGAGCCACCTCTGCCATCTAATGGTGTTTTATCATACTTAAATATGTCAAGTCATGTTTATTTGTATAGCCCTTAATCACAAGGAGTCTCAAAGGGCTGCACAGGGCACAGATTATTGCAAACTACCGACTGTAATTACACCAACACCTGATCTAAAACCTACATTGGGGAAAGGAAAAACTCAAAAACCTCAAGGTCAGGAAAATAGCGTAACCTTGAGACGGGACCGCACATGAGGTAATTCCCCCTTCCAGGATGCAACAGATGTCAACGATATTGTACACAGATATTGTCAACGTGAAATACAGGTCATTCATAAGCTTTAGAATAGAAGTGTGTTTTAAGCCTGCATATCAACTGAGGCTGCAGAATAATAGGTTTGATACTTACTGATGAGCTGCACCAAACCCTCTATGATAGTCTTTAAATCAAACAAAAAACGTATGATTAAGCTGACTGACTGATTGATTTATCGTTTGCAACAGACTCCAACAGTTACGCCCAATCCAACCTCATATGTGCATTTGTGTGTCCTTTCTAGTGTGTGTGTCTGTGTGGCACTTGGTATTGTTGCCTTCCTTGTGCTGGGTGGGTCATACATAAACTAAACTCTGGAGCAGATTGTTCTTCTTTGAATTAGTGTTGAAAAAAAGGCTAAATCCTGAAACTGCGTTCAAATTCACATAAATGTTCTGTTCTGTGTTGTCATTTATCTAAGTTTTGCTGTAGTTTCTTAGCGCTTGTCCTCTACTATAAGTGGAAATGAAAGGGAAGTTGAGAACAAGACAACAATAGAAGGAAACGCGCCCTTGCAGTCGTAGATGACTCAGACCTATACATGGGCGTGACCAGCTCGTTTTTGGGGGTGCTCACCCCAAAATTCAACCCAGTCACCCCCAAACTGTATAGTGTTTTTAAAACCCTCTTGTCTAGTGTCACTTGCGGCATAGCAGTAGTGTATTACGGTAAGAGTATATGTCATTAAGGGTGCCCAAGAGTGCCATAATTCAATTAAAAAAAGACCATTCAATTAATAAAAACCGGCTTAAAACAAACGTTTAATTGAATTTTACAGTTCATATCACTTCAAGTGAAATTGGAAAGATGTTTTGAAGCGACCAGACATAAAGCTCTGAACCTAAAACCGTCCCTGGTCTTAAATGCGAAAATGGCGTAAGAAGGTCGTCCAATAGAGGTGAAAAAGAGCTGAAAGGAAAAGCTATAACTCTAGCCTTCCTTCAATTGCCAATTTGTATTTTGACAACAGAAGCGTAGACAGTCACAACTAAAAAGGTTAAAGAAAAAAATCGAACAAGTGAAATGATAGATGTCTCGGAGAGTTCAAGTCTAAAATCATCAATTCATTCATTCATTCATTGAATAGGAGGGCACACAGAGCAGACAACCATACACTCATTTCTAGAGACAATTTTGACTCGCCAAAGATCTGCAATGGTACTTGGGAGGAAACTAGAGTATATCAGAGGAATTATATTTTGATGTGTAGGGTTCAAGCTCAGATAAATTAAGTCTCAGATTGGATATCTGAAATTTAGCAAGTGCATCTGTCTGAAAACGGGGTCATAAACCTAAGGCCACAAGTCTTAAGGCAAATGTACAAGGACTTAAGTATAATGTGATCTGACTTCTGCAGTGTTAAGTTCAAAACATTCAATCCAATGTTTGAGGTCCTCGGCCTCTTGGCTGAGAGCAAGTGACTCGGCCCCTTGGCTTTGTAGCGTATTATGATTTGACCGATAACGGATAATGGATAATTGATAAAGAATAAAGAACAATAAACCTTACAAATACAACCCCCAACCTCCCCCCCCCCACCCACCCCCTATGTGAAGGCATGGTTATGAAACCCCAGGTATATTATTTAACCACTGTATGCAAAGAAAGGATGCTTTAAGTCAAAAGTCTAAATTGTAAGATCCTGCAACACAGCGGATAAAAAACAATCATGCCCCTTTAAAATGTAACGATGAGCTGATGATTTGATTATGATCAGCTCTATTGAAGGCGGAAGACATTGTAAATATGCAGGGCTGGGTGATAGTACACAGTTTATTAGACACTCAAAAATATCAGAAAATACATTAATGGGTTTAGAACTTGGCATGAGAACAGGGTAGAGAGCCCAGTCCCCAGACCTGTTCTAAAGGCCCTGCCATGAGCACTTTCTTTTTGTTAAATTTCCTAGGTTACAAAAGCAGATCCACCCTAATGGTTGTGGATTATCAAAGAACAGCAAATTGATTGGCCGATAGTGAGAATGATGTTAACATTATAGTCAAAACAACTAACAACATTGCTCATAGTCAAAATAACGATCTGCCCTTCTATGCAATCTCCTTTGGGGTTGTCCAATATTAAAAACAGAATAAACTTATCGGAAGGCTTTTGCTGGCTCAGAGTTGCCTATCATGAATCTGGTGTTGAAAATCTGAATTTATTTTTTGGTGTGGGTGTGTGGACCATTCCATAATTGAACTCAAATTACTGGCGAAAAAATACTGCACCTTTCATTGAGATATTTAACCCAATGTTAAATGAAGCTGAGTGGCATCAAAAAGTGTAACGCAGGCATGTCCAAAGGGCCAGTTACGACCAGGTTCTGTCATGAAATCAATAATATGAGGCCCGCAGTAAAGTTGACTGCAGTATAAAATACATTTGTTCCAAAAATAAAATCCCCATTTCACAAGATGATAGCATTAGCCCTTTGGTCACCTTGCCCACCCCATTTCCGAAAAGGCTACTGTAAATAAAAAAAGGAAAGTTGACTGTGAGGGCTGTCGCTTTTCAGGACAAGTAAAAATTTGAGTATTTTTTTCCACCAAAATCCAAAACAAATGTGCCTGTCTAATTTTCCAAGAGACTGTGACTGTTTTCAAAGAATATTATATCAAGAAGGCTCTGCCAGATGAAACATGCAGAGTACAAAAAGTGAACTGGAAAATAACGGTGTGAAAAGGTAAGCAACTTGAAGCTGTTTTAACGGCATAGCAGCGCTTTTTCACGAGACCCATCAAGTCAAATAAATGTTCTACAAAGGCGAGCTACGGGATCACGATGCCAATCGCCAAGCATCACAAACCTTTATTTATTAAAGACTGTTTAATAAATAAATGCCAGGCTGATGAGTCGGCCCACACACATTTCCAGCATACCAAATCTGGCCCCGCTCTCTGTAAAATTTGGACACCCCTGGTCTAACCTTGCCTGTAATTCTACTGTACACAACCCACTTTCTACTACCCCCAGACAAGGTATTATTATATAAAACTTGAATATAAATGATGGAAACATATTTTTGTGCGGCTAAAATAAAGTTGCTTTATTCAAGATCATAACTTGGGACTTCAAATTGGGCACTCAAAAGGCCCTTGACTTTTTCAGCCTATGCCAGCAAGCATGAAATGATAGGGGAACTGGAAATCCGGGCACCTGACAACCACATTTCCTGCTTTCAGGATGTCGGTCAAGCTGCGTTTTGACTCGCCTTCTGTTGGAAACCCAATCCACCGGAGTCGTTCCTTTACAGGGTTCAGCTCTCTGACAGGACGACGAAGGTAAGTGTTTGATTTGTGTATCCCATGAGCAAGAACATTTCAACCACGAGGTGTTATTCGCTAGTGAAATGCAGTTATTAAAGGTTGGGTGCGTAGTTTAAGGTGTCCTTTATAAAGTTGAAAGTTAAATATTTTCTCTATAAAATATGTGTCAACAATGCCCAGTTCCTATTCTTTTTTTTTTCCCATCGCGCCTGCTTTTATATTAGGCCTGTTCGGACTGGAACAGACCCCCAAAAAGATGAAGAATCAAGGGTTTATTTGAGCATGTCTAAAAATGCACACGAATTGTGTATTAATCTGACCCCATCTCCTGGCTTAAAGTCATTATTTGCAACTTTAAGTTTTAAAATCCTTGATTTAAAAATCAATTTATAATAAATGCATGGAGTCTATGCTTGCCTAAGAATGACTATGATCTGGTTTAAAATATGGTGTTTTCAGGCCTTCCTCTGCCCGAAACTCATTACGTTCCACTACTGGATCTGAAAGAAAAATCCCACGGGCTCCTTTGTCTCCCAGAAGAGGATTCGGATCTGTTTGGTCCCTGCAGCCTGAGGATGTAGACAGCGTTTTTCAGGCACTACGAAAAGGCCTCAGGTTGGTTTACTCCTGATCACGTCCTACATTCTGCACAGGTGGCAGGGAGGTGAGGTCTACGATTTGCGAGTGATCTATGGTTTTAATCAACATCAGAAGGGCGTACTGATGATATTGAAGCAAGCTGATTCTCTACACCAGGGGTCGGCAAACTATAGCACGCGTGTCAGCAGTGGCACGCAAGGGGTTTAACCAGTGGCGCGCGAGCGCACGGCAAAATAATAATGATTTTTTTTTTCATGCGCATTTTGGGGTGAAATATAGACACTTTCAGTTGCGCGCTGTATTATTTAGAGGCTTTACGGTAGTGCCCCGCCTCCTCTGCTTCGTGAATGCATGTCTGCGTCGCACCTCCCAGAGGAGGAAAGACCCATGTTTTAATGCACCCACAGAAACACCGGTGCACGATAAATAAACGAATCACGACAGCTCTGCCAGCAAAAAAATCTCGTTCTTTTCAATCAGCGTGGACTGATGACTGAGGCTTTGTGCAAAAAATGACCATGCTGTTTGTGCATTATGCTTTGAGAGCGTTGTACCTCGCACATCAAGTGTTAAGCGTCATTACGAGACGAAACATGAACATTAATTCAAGGACGAGTCTGGAAAGGCGGAGACATTAAAACGCGCCGTGTCCAGGTACGGTAAACAAACACAGACCCTGAAAACACTGCTACAAACGCCACCAATGAAGCAAGCTATGACATTGCTTACTGCATGGCAAAGCACGGAAAACCATTTGCTGATGGCGAATACATTAAAAGGTGTTTGTGTGTTTCAAGTTTTGATAGTTTCTAAAATAAGATTTTATTGATGAATGGTATGGTAGCTGTCCATATCCAGTGTTTGAAATAAAGTCTGCTCGGACGCCCAGGGCGTGCATCTTTTACGTCGCTGTCAGAACTAGAACAGATACAAGACCCAATCGCGTGACGTTCTCACACAAGCTTTTTATTTTATGGGAAATGGAGAGTCATGCATGTTAGGAAGCCAGTCTGGTGTGGAAGGACAGGACGCCAGAGACCGACGAGATGAATAACGAATCAAGGGAATGAAAATAAACAGGAGAAACTAGACAGGAACCAAAACTAACCTACAGGACAAGAATAGACGGAAAACAAAACTGGAACCCGAAATTAAACAGTACAAAAATAAACTGGAACAATACCAGACTGCAGATATCACAGGGAAACAGGACAGAACCCACGTCTTGTGGGGCAGAAGTTTGTTGACGGGCTGACACTGAAGCAAGAGAGCACTGAGCTTTATATACACAGAAAGTCAATCTCTAAACGAGCCGCAGCTGGCACAACACGGGCGGGACCAATTGGGCACCATGGCAACCGTGACACACACGGGCACGGCCAAGTGGGCGCCACGGCAACCATGACACACACGGGCGCGACCAAATGGGCGCCATGGCAACCATGACAGTCGCGTGTACAACTTTCACAACGTCTCTTTCAAGAAAAAAAAAAAGCAAAAGATTTTTTTTCAAATCAAACGTTTGCTTTATTTCAAAATCTTTGGAAATTTCGGAATTTCGGTTCGTTCGCAATTTGCATACTGGGCAGCCGATCAGAAGACATCGAAAAACTTCGTGCTTCCGGACTTTCCCGAGTGTTATAAGGTCGCGCATTTGCATATAATTTTCCAGGATATGTCAGAGTGTGCAGTTTCCTTATGCGTGAGAAGATAAGCAGGACATTGTGGTTCAGCCTTTAAGCATATTTATTCCTCAACAGCAAGCAAAACAAGAACATGGCTCCATTCAATACAACATGACAATCGACAATAGCAAAACGAAATATGGTGCGTGCGTAATGACATCACTCAATGGTAAACGTCTTACCGCAATATCACGCGTTGGCAAAGTTTATGACGCTACAAAATGTAAATGTACATTAAAAGCATTGTGGAAAGAGAAGTTCACGTGGCTTGTAGCCAACATTGCATGAATGAAGATGAGTGAATACAGGTACCTACTGATGGCAGATGGAAAACAGCGATGTCATATACATGCAATGAATGTTATAAGTAGATGTATAATAAAGTTCATTTTAAAGTGTTGTTCTGTTATATATTCTGATTATCAATCCTTAATACTTTGCAACAGTGGGTTTTTTTTGCGATTAGTTGTCCTAGATGGTAGGGCGCCCGCTCTGAGACTGGGAGGTCGCTGGTTCAAGCCTTGGCCGAGTCATACCTAAGACTTACAACATTGGTACTCATTGCCTCCCTGCTTGGTGCTCGGCATTAAGGGTTGGAATTGGGGGGTTTGGTCACCTAATGACTAAAATGGCTGCGCCCTGTTTGGCTGCGGCTGCATCGGCTCGCTACGGGTCAGGTGTATCGACATTTCGTTCTGTGTGCATTGCTACAAAGAATGACAATAAAAGTAAATTCTATTCTATTCTTCTATTCTATTGTGTTTCAAGTTGTGAAAAATGGGTCAGGCAACTTTATGGCTGGGCAGGCAACTTTTCCGAGTTGTCTGCCCTGGTGCCCGGTAACTTTTTCTCATGAGTTTCAGACACTGCCATATCACTTGATTTTGATTGTAGTTCATTGTTGATGAAGAATAGTTGAAGTCATGGATCTCTACAGGCATTTCCACATGTTTCTCACAGTAATGTTTTAGTTTGTTGATGAACAAGAATAGTGGAAGATAACTTGCTCAGTTATACAATTTCAATGTATATTCGGAATGATGTAAAATGACAGCTCTGTTGGATATAAAAAAAATGTGCGAGTCATTATTCTTGGTGTAGGAAACTGATTTATAAGAAAATTTGAAAGTGGCACTCCACACCGAAAAGGTTGCTGACCCCTGCTCTACACCAATATTTGGGACTTTGAAATATATCGGTATCTATTTGACGGGCCGATTATCAAGTCCTCCTCCCCCCTCTTCGCTACCCACTCCGCGCCTTCTAATTGAATACGCAAATGGGGCGGAGCCACTAAAGCAGGAACAATAATGATGCTAACTGGTCCAGACATGCCAGTGTCCGTGATGGAAAAGCGTGTTTGCGATTTAGAGATAGCGTGAAAAGTTAAGTTAACTTGTTTCAGAGAGGCACATTCAGGTGGAGACTGATAGATTAGCTCCTATCATAACATACGTTCGCCAATCAAGCGTGTGTTTTTGTGATTGAGAGAGACCATAAAAAGCATGCCAAAATGGCTGACTGATTAGCTGTTGCCATAACATCAGTTTGTCAATATGGCTCTAAAACTGGAGTGCCCACACTTTTCAATTTGCCATCTTCATTGAAATTTTGATGCACTTTGTTTTCATTTAATCTAAGTTGCTTGTATGACTTTTTTATCTATTAATTGTAATATAACAAAAATAAATAAATACAATTTAAAAGTACCTTTATACAAGTTGCTGCTGAGCATAATCTTATTTAGTTTTTGGGGCAAGTGAACTATTAATCATGTTAGTTGTGTTGACATTCTAATTGATTGACTATAAAGGGTTTCAGACAGCTTTTAAGGTTTGATTTGAATTTATGACCAATATTATTTGTTCTTTTTTATTATTAAACATTTCTTAAACCTTTTTTGAAGCTTTTACAGCAGATAAATATTGGCTCCAAATACCGGTTATTGGTCTTCTTCTAATACTAACCCGAAAAACTCATATCGGTCGATCTCTAGTCCAGTGTTTTTCAACCTTTTTTGAGCCAGGGCATGTTTTTTACATTGGAAACATTTTGCGGCACACCACTAACCAAAAATGTTATAAAATGTCACTGAACAGTATGTTTGATTACAATATAATTTATAATAGCCCCAGTTTTTACAGCACAGACACTTGACAATGACATTATATTTGCAAAAAAACGATTCCTAAAATTTAAAAAGGGACATTGGCTAATTTCTCACGGCACACCTGACGATCTCTCACGGCACACTAGTGTGTCGCAGCACAGTGGTTGAAAATCACTGCTCTAGTCAGATGTTTAATATCAGAAGTTTGAGATCAGAACCGTTCAGTGAACTCCTTGAAGACCGCATGCAGCCAAAAACCAACTAAAGTGGGTGAATAATCAGTAACCCAATGTTTTGAATTCAAAAGATGCAGTCATCTTGGTTTAGAATATTTCAAATATTCCTAAAGTGCTTGATACTGTGAATGTTAATCTGCTCGTACGATAGTGTACCAGCAGTTTACCCACAATACATTGTTTTGACGCATGGCTAACATTGCTAACAGGTCCAAGACACTGAATTGTGCACCTTTCAACGTTGAAATATGTTATCGAAAACAAAACCTTTTGCTTTATATGAGCCAAAAAAAGTAACTACAATGTTTAACTTTTTTTTATAAGCTGTCATTTACTGAATTCCTCATGTGTCTGTCTGGCTTTACCTGCAATAACATTTTGGCATTAATGATTTTGTAATTGCCATTTTTTTATATAGGAATTGGTCTTGCAACAATAATGTCTAGGGCAATGGTTCCCAAAGTCAACCTAGACCCGAACCCCCAGTGAGTCGTTCAAAAAGCTTGCAGACCCCCAACCTCAACTTTGGCCATTAACAAAGTGGTGCACACAGCTACGCCTCTTCTCAGACATACTGGAAAAAAAACAAGGGCTATGTATGCAGCAGTAGACATGAGCAACAGCGTATTGTAGTATTATTAATTACTCTTATTTTCTTACCGTAAATGGCCAGTCTTCTCTTTTACTTAACCTCTTCAATCACGTTTGAGTTGACACTTCAAAACAATATGTGCAGCACAAACCACAATCCAAGTCAAGTCTACTCCTGGCTCTGATACCACGCGTCTTCTCTTTCCTTTCCTTCTCTCCGCTAAGCTACATGCACTGTAGAGCTGGAGTGGGCCGCTTCCTGAATCACTCATATGGGTTGGGCTCAAAATAAGACAGATGTGAGACAAGAGACAAATGAAACATATATATATATATATATATATATATATATATATATATATATATATGTTGTAATATTTGATTATTACTCTTTCTCAGACATTATTTTGCAGACCGCCCGGAAAGATAATGTCTGTGGACCCTTCTTTGGGAACCACTGGTCTAGAAGTTCCCACTGTATCAAGGTTGTGCCAATAGAGGCCTGAGCACTAAGGTCTGGTATGTGTGGATTTCAAAAACCGTGTAGCAATGTTAAACCGGCATAGTTCAATTAGGTCTATCGATGAGGTCCCAGGAATCTTTTTGTTATTTTGGCCATTGAAGAGTAAGAAATTATGTTCTGAGTGATTACATTTTTTTGTTTGTTTTTTGTTTTGTTTTTCAGAACAACCTAAACTTTCAATATCTAGCACTGTCTACCCCAGGGATGTCAAACTCAATTTCACAAGGGGCCAAAATTCAAAACACACCTAAGGCCGCGGGCCAACCAGGATAAACATATATTGAACACACTTAAACTGAATGGTTTTTAAACTTAAATATGAATAAAAACAGACAAGAATATTAACTTTAAACCTTAAATCACTTATACAGTATTTATTATTTTGCTCTAAATAAAAATAGCTTGTTAAATTATACAACTTAGAACTTAACTTAAACAACTTAAAATTAAAATAACATTCAAATTACTTTGCTCCTATGTTAATGTATATATGAAAAAAACTTAAATATCCCAAAAGATTTTGCTCTCCTTAATATATCTGTCAAAAGTAGAAATATGAAAATGCTACAAAACCTGGAAATATACATAAAACATGTATTTTTCAGAAACAACAATTCTAATCATTCCGTTTTCTTTACTCTTATGACTCTGATTGGATCATTTGCTCTGATCGCAGCCGGACACTGTGTAGTTCTTTGCAGTATTGTGTTTTCAGCGCGGCGAAAAGGGAATAATATATATATATATATATATATATATATATATAATGTATATATGTATATATGTGTGTGTGTGTAACCGCGGTGTATGTGTCCCACCAAAGATCCACATTCACGCTGGACTGGATGATGAGGTTTTTATTATTACAGTTTCTGCAAATGGATGAGTCACAACATTAGCTTTTCTGCTGGCTTTGATCTCTTTGATCTCATTGCAGTTCTCTCTGGTAAGACTGCCAACAAAGCATATCAAAGAGCTTTCTTTTCACTTTACATAAAACACATTTTAGAATATCACAATACATTTTTACATCTTTACATTTTAACAAGATACTTTTAACAAGAGATCGTATTGTGGATTTTTAACGTTTACAATGGATTCAACATATTTTTCTTTCGTCTGAATTTTAACCAACATCATCCTTTTTTAATGTATATGAGAAAATAGAATTAAAAACAATGAGTATAAAAAACGGGTACAAGTTACCTGCAAATGGATGAGTCACAACATTAGCTTTTCTGCTGGCTTTGATCTCTACAAGGGGAATTCATAATTTAGTAAAACAGAAACAAAACGAAAATAAACCTAAACAGCTTGACAATATTAATCACATTACTGTGCATGTTGAGAGATTTGTAAGCTGTGGTTATAATGTTTAAAATTAACTTCTTTTGTGGAGCACCAAAAGATGTGTCTTACCATTGCAGTTGTCTCTGGTAAGACTGCCAACAAACCCCGCCTCATACCAGCAGATGGCACTGTTGGACTCATCATTGCAGGACATTAACCAAAAACTATACACATATTTCAGCAGGAATTTCAATAAAACAAAAGTTATTACTACACCCGTTACACATTATATATATATATATATATATATATATAGCAGGGGTCGGGAACCTTTTTGACTCAAAGAGCCATACAAGCAAAATATGTTAATTTTATTTTGGGAAAGAGCCACACCATATATTATGAGACAAATTTACTAAATTGCTAATCCCGCACCCCAGACAAAAGCTTAGTCTTCAGCACATTTATTTTTGATGATTTGATAAAAATTATGAAAAGAGAATAATAATGCCAGAGCCCGTGTCCCAAAATCAACAAACATACCACTTTAAAGTTGTCTCTTTCTTGCAATTACTCAAGATCAGTTAAACTCATTTTGACCCTTTTTCCCTACATATTGGTTTCAAAACCAGATGCAAGCATTTATTTTGTAAAAACGTCACAACATTCTGAGAACAGGGAGCCTGATGTGCTTACTTTCGGCGCAGACAGAGTAGGGCGAGAGATGGGAGGGAGTGCTTGCACTTTTTGCATAGCTCCACCCATCCCTCCCACTCACCCAATCAAATAACTTTTAAGTTCTCTTCCGGTGTTTTGGCGTATTTACAATTTGTTCCGTGGATTCATCAAAAAGTATCTGAACACTGAACACAGATTATATACAGGTAGTGAGCTTTTATATAAAGCGTCCATTAAATAAAGCAAATATTCTGTGCATTTCGTAAAGTAAATTCAATAGTTAACTGCAAAGTCAGCAACAGAAGTACTTGAAAAACCAAAGTTAGACGTTCTGAACCTTTTAACAACTGACGTTTGTTCTTTGGACTGAATGCATTTGATTTTAAATACGTTTGTCAGGCACAGTCAGGCTTTTCAAGAAAAAATAAATTAAAAGAAAAACAATGTTTTTTTTTTTTTTTTTTTTTTTTGAATCAAACGTTTGCTATATTCGAAATCTTCGTTCGGTTTGGAAATTTCGGAATTTCAGTTTGTTTGGCAATTTGCATACTCGGCGGTCGATCAGAAACCTGCATCGAATATTTGTGCTTCCAGACTTTCCCGAGCATTATCAGGTCGCGTATTTGCATATCATTTTCCAAAGTAGAAGCACAGAGAACACAAGAAAAATGGATAAGTGGTTAGTAATCAAGCCCAAACCTCAGCCCCAGAAGAAAGATTCAAAAGAAGCAAAATTTATGACGCTACAAAACGTAAACGTACATTAAAAGCATCGTGGAAAGAGGAGTTCACGTGGCTTGTAGTAGACGACGCAACGCAAACATTGCATGAATGAAGATGAGTGAATACAGGTACCTACTGATGGCAGATGGAAAACAGCGATGTCATACACATGCAATGAATGTTTTAAGTAGATTTATAATAAACATAATTTTAAAGTGTTGTTCTGTTATATATTCTGATTATCAATCATTAATACTTTGCAACAATGGATTTCTTTGCGATTAGTCGTCTTATTGTGTTTCAAGTTGTGAAAAATGGGGCAGGCAACTCTATGGCTGGGCAGGCAACTTTTCAGAGTTGTCTGCCCTGGTAACTTTTTGTCATGAGTTCCAGACATTGTTGTATACCTGTATTATTTCTGTAATATTTTTGTATTACTGTATTTTTGTTAGTATTCAAGTCATATTGTCATAGTAGATTTTTTGTAGTATTGCTGTAGTTGTATTTTTTCAGTATTTCTGTAGTAACATTTCTCTAGTGTTATTTATTATTTTTGTAGTACTTCCATGGTGGTATTTTGTCACGTTTCTTTAATATTTTTGTAATCTTATTGTTATTGGATTTTTTGTAGTGTTTCCGGGGTAATAATTCTGTAGTAGAATTTTGTGTTACTTTTTAACATCAACTGATGCAGTCCATGTACAGTATGTTAAAAAAAGTTGTATTACAGTAATTACTGCAGCAGTATTTGTATCCAATTTTTTCTTATCAGAATTAAAGCAAAATAATATTTGAGGTCTCTGTTTTCAAGCACTAAATTTAATGTTTAGTTTTATATTGTTTCCGTAGTGCAGTGGTTTTTCACACTTGCCTTACGCGCAGCGGTCTCTGGTTCGAGACTGGTTGGAAAAATTTGTTGGCCTGGAGAGGGATGGATGCCACCAGGCTGCACTTGCCCAAGACATACCATAGGAAATTGTGCCCCTACGACCCTAGTGGTTAAGAAATATCCTAACCAAAAAGTGAATTTGTAGTATTTTTGTTGTAACTTTCACTAACAAGCAAAATGTTTTACATCTATTTAGTTATATATAAGTAAACTGTTCTTGTTGGCCCCTTAGTTGCCACACGGTCCTAAGCAGCCGCTTAGTTTGCTTATGCCTCTGTTACCGCTCAAGACTGAGGCGCTTTTGCGCAAGAGCGACTCTCAGCAGAGATAATAATCACACGGTTGGAAAAACGTTGATTGTTGATTTTTCTTATTGTGGATTTTTGTTGATAAAGTCGACTAATGGTTACATCCCTACCCTACTAATGTGTTGCTGTTCATGCCTGTGTGCGTGTACGCACATTTGTGTTACAGGGAACATGTGCAGCTCCACCAAACTGAGATGGACTTTCTGTCTTCACGTCAGCGAGAGACGAAGAGAAACTCCAGACTGGTGAGGTCACGACAACTTCCTTACGAGCATACATTATTGACAAACTATACAGCAGAAGGGAAGAAGTAAAGCAGTAATCCCTTGTTTTTTGCAGAGGTTGTGTTCCCATAAAAGTCCCGCGATAGTCAAACCCTGCGAAGTAGAAACATTTTCTTATCAGTAACATACAATATATGCGACTTTAACAAAATACTAATTATAGATCTACAAATAAAAACACAAAAAAACAGAATTGCAGATGAATGAATGGTCTTTGTTACATAATACAATAGTACTGTACAACAAAATTGGAGGGCTTCTACTTTCAGTGTAAAAGAGATGAAGAGAGCTGCATGTTAGCATCGGGCACCCTTTGGTGTGCCAGGTCTCCGTGATGATTAAAATACATGTCAAGTTATGTTCATTTGTATAGCCCTTAATCACAAGAAGTCTCAAAGGGCTCTACAGACTACGGTTACAACACCCTCTGATCTAAAACTCGAAAATTTCAGCATAAGAAAAATTACGAAATCTTGAGAATGGGCCGCAGAAAAAGTAACGCCCCTTCCAAGACGACCCGGCTGCAATAGATGTTGTAAGGGCATCAACAGACAAGAGTCACAAATGTAGCGGTTTCCAGTTAGCTTTTTGTAGTCAGTCTGTTTGGTCTGGCAGTGCCTCTTGATATTGTATTTTTTGTAAACAGCCACAGTCTCTGGGTAAATTAGACAGACGCAGTTCTTTCGGATTTGGGTGTGTCCATACTACAATTTCGACTTATCCTGAGAGCGGTGGCCCTCACAGTCAACTTTCCTTTTTTATTTACTGTAACCATGTCGGAAATGGGGTGGGCTAAAATTCTCACTGAGAGCCAAGGGCAAGGTGGCCAAAGGGTTACTGTTATCATCTTGAGAAATGGTGATTTTAGTTGGGTAGAGATACCATGGGCACACTAGTTTAGACAATTGATGAACTGACAGTTTAGACATTTGATAAAGGATTGCAGCATAAGTGATATACGTTTCTGTCTTTGCAGGGCTTTCAGTACGACCTGGACAAGGTGAGCAACTCCTAGCCTGATGCCTCCAATAAGAAAAACAAAACTCAGATTTCATTTTCTGCTTCTGCAGGAGATTAGAGTTCAGGAGAGGTTCATCCGAAAGCTTGAATTCCAAATCAGCAAGGTAACTCACGAGTGGGCAATTGTGTATGTAAATTTAATTGTTTCAGAGCGCAAACTTTAAACAAGGAAGACAAACCAAATACATCTCTAATAATTTGATCCTATAAAGGCCCCAACTAGCCTACCTAGGTATTTCTCCGCTCGGAACACGTTGCCCTCGAGTCCTGTATTTGAAAGAAAAACCCCACCGGCTCCTTTGTTCCCTACTAGCCTATTTGGGTTCATCCAACCTTCAAGAATGTGTTGCATTTTGGGCCACCTGCTTTTGTTACCCTTGAAAGTTTTTGGGGACTTTTTACATAGCTCCAGTACTTGCTTTTGACTTGGAAGCTGCGTCTTTTGCTTTTCTTTTGCATTTTTCATGATGAGGGTCTGTTTTGGCTCATTTTAATCATGTACAAAGTCTTTGGTGTTTATTGGCGGTTGTGACTGGACACCACCTATCTCACACTTAACTTTTTTTTCATGAGCGCCCCTGGCTACCATTAGAAAATATGCAAACATTAACCGCATCTCTGAATGAGCCGCAGGGTTAAAATTGTATGACAAAATTTGCGGTTTACAGTCATGGAATTACAGCAGTAATCTTCAATACAGGTGGACGAGCTCTATGAGAACTACTGCGTCCAGTGGCGCTTATGCCAGGGTGCTGTCAACATGAAAAGAGCCTTCTCCCTAGCGCCCTCTACCAGGCAATCCAGGGAGAGCCTTCTGGAGCTTGGGCGCAACCACAGACACAGTGTGCAGGTTGGTAACCATGTTATACCATACCAGATTTTACTCACTTTTACAATCGTGTCTTTCCTATGCAAAGATTTCAATTTTAAAAACTTGTCTTTTCAGATACTCCACTTTATGATCAAGCTTTTTAGCATAAGAGTTTGTCAAACACCATATGCAATTTAACATGGATATAGATTTGGCATGGACAGAGGTGACGTGTCCCAAATAATGTCGAGCAATCATTGTTTTATTCCCCACTAATATTATGTTAGAACTTTTTAAAAAAGATCAATCTGTTGCACGACCTTCCCCCAGATGGAGCCAACCATGTTTAGAACTGTGCAAATTTGCGCAAAATTAATACTAAAAAAGGTAATCATAATACCAGGAACAAAGTGAGAAACAAGGGGTCCAGAAACACACAACATGTCCAAACAATATCAAACCTGAAAATATCCAAACCAGAAACAAAGACCAAACCTGAAATTGAAATGCAGTTACATTTACTTGAGTAAGTTTTGGGACATTTTGTACTTCTGGGAGTACTTTTTACTTGAGTAGATTTGTGAAGAAGAAACTGTACTCTTACTCCGCTAACTTAGACTACATTGAACCCATTACTTGAATCTCCTCCCTGTAAGTACGCGTCTGTCAGTCTCTGCTATTGCGCATGTATTTTGTCAGAGACCTCGTTTGTTTTATTTAACTTTGACCAGTGACCCAAAATAACCACCAACTGGCAATTGTGTGCAGCGTTAGGATTTTTTTTTTCTTCTGTACTGTATGTCTAATACGTGAAAGGTTCAAGACCAGGTGGAAACATTTGTTGCCCTGGAGAGGGATGGGTGCCACAAGGCTGTACTTGCCAAAGACGCACCACAGGAAAAGGGTGCCCCTACGACCCTAGTGGTTAAGGGAAACACACCCACCCACCATGCACAGAGAATATAGCTGAAGCCTCACACACACACATACATACATATATATATATATATAACGCACAGAGGGTTCACCCATGCAAATTGACTGAGTATATTGACCTACAATGACACAGTTTTGTAATTTGTTGATTGGAAGGATTTTGATGGTTTGATGATCTGATTATTTAAAAAAAAAAATCAATAGTCACTCAGTACTTTTTCACTAAGTACTTTTTCACTTAAGTAATTATTTTGATGACTAAGTTTAACTTCTATTTGTGTCATATCATTCTGAAGTAACAGTACTTATGCTTGAGTAAAATGTTATCCACCTGTGGGAACAAAGTAATAAACTAACAAGTAGGCACTAAACGACTAACAAAATGTCCAAACAAGAAACCAGACACACAAGAAAAACAACCTGAAGTAGCAATGGAAATGCAATGACATAATAAAGGGTCAGGATAATTAATAAAAGGTGTCTGGTGATTGGACACACCTGTGCTAATTTCCAAACTCGGTTGACGCCCGTTGTCATACTAAATCCTAACAGGATCGATCAATGTCCCTTCACCTAGCAGAAAGGGTTAAATCCCGTTTACCAACGTGATTAACCTATTTCACGTGAGACTTGCGTTTGCTCATGATTTTGTCCTTACAAATGCCAAGACCAAACCTACGTCCTTTCTCTTTACGATAGCTGTCCTAATTTGCGAGGAAATAGGGCAAAAAAACGTCCTGATTTTTGTTCAACAGTGACGACCAGTTCCTGGCCAACATGAATTGTTTTCTCCCTACAGGACATGACAGTCATGGAGGGAGAGCTGCAGCTCCTCCTAGGAGAACTTCATGTCAAGATGAAAGGTAGAAAAAGCGCATGGTAGAGTCTTACCACAGATAGTTGTACAAATCATTTTATGTATTTACTACTCTTAGGTCTCATTGGGTTTGCCCGGCTTTGTCCAGGTGACCAGTATGAGGTAAGGGTTTCCAGCCAACTGCACAGTGTTCTATAATCAGTGTTGGGCGCGTTACTGAAAAAAAAAGTAGTTAGTTTCCATTTCTAGTTACTTATTTTGAAAATGTATTCTGTAACTAGTGGATTACTGACACCCAAAAGTTGCGCGTTACTTTTAAGTAACTAATTTCCATATATTCTGAAGCCGACAACCTAAAACGACTTAGAAATATCCACATAAACAAAAACGAAAATTAGAAAATGTGTACCTGCCTGTGGAAGCGGTTAAGCCTTCATATTTCTTGTGAAATCTTTAGAGCTTGAAAATAAACACTTAGCCGAGACACTCCCTATCCATTTTGAACATGGGCTTCAAACCCCTCGGGTATTTCCTCCTCCATTGCTGAGTACTTCTCAAGACATTTTTTTCCTGGCATGGTGTATTGCAAAAACATTTAGAAATAAATAAACCAAAATTTAAAACATGTTTTCTGTAAATTCTGCCCCATTGATTTATTGGTTTGTTGTTCCTGTATAATCCAAATACCTGCCTACAATTCTACTCTTGTCACACGCAGACTAATCTTTCACTTAAACATAAAACTAAAGTGCAAGAAGTAGGTTTAGCAGCAACTAGTATAAAAGTACATAAAAACTTAAATAGATTTTTACAATGAATAAATAAAAATGTCAATACAACCAACATGACTTAAAATTAACTTAAAACAAAAAGTGCATCAAAATTTCTCAATCACACACACGCTGATCGACGAATTAATGTTATGATAAGAGCTAATATATCAGTCTCCACCTGAACCTGCTTCCCTAAAACAAGTTAACTACAATTTTTACACTCCTAATCACACACACGCTTTTCTACAATGGACTTTTCAAAAGCTCTTTATCAGGGGTCAGCAACCTTTTTGGTGTGGAGTGCCACTTTCAAATTTCCTTGTAAATCGGTGTGCCACACCAAGATTAATGACTCGCGAAACATTTTTTTAATATCCAACTAAGCTGTCATTTTACACCATTCCAAATATACAACATGGATTTACATTTTAATCGAATAACTCAGTGTTTTTCAACCCTTTTTGAATCAAGGTACACTTTTATTTATACAAAAGTTCCGAGGCACAGACGTCCGTCAAATGTTTGAAAATGAAGTTGTCAAATATTTCACTGTACTACCGCATAAGCAGATAATTAGTATATAAAAAGAAGAAAATAATACTTGAAATTAAAAAGAATGATGTGCTTTATGTTTTTATTTTTCACAGTGCAATCTTAAACTGCTTTGTTAAACAGATCATGTTATTAAATGTACTGTGCTACCTCAAGTGTCACAATCACCCGGATCTGGAACACCTGTGCTCAGGATTTGGCGCCAACAGCCAAGACAGCTGATAGGCGCGCCCTGTCCATTTAAATCCTCAGCTTCCAGAAACAAGCTGTCTGATTGTACTATGCTACCTGTTGCCATCTGCCCAGAAAGCCCGTACCTCCGACTCTTTGCCTGCCTCCGGTTTTCTTCTGCTTGATCTCCGTTGCCGACCCGTTTCCGAATTTGCCTACGACCTGCCCTGCCCGTCTGACTCCTGATCACTCTTCCAAACACGACGACGTCCTTCCCGCCAAGCCTTCGCCCACCTGTCAAGCTTCATCGATCCGTCAAACAACGGATCGAAGAATCACGCCTTGACATTCCTTCCTTCCAATAAAAACCAAGAAACGAGTGCAAGTGATCTGAGTTTTCCTTCTGTCCCGCCTGAACAATCAGACCAAATCATGAGATCAGCGCGCGTTACTCCGAGGGAAGAATCAAGCAACTCTGAATCTCCTTCCGCTCTGCAGCGGCTACAATGGACCGAGAGCACCGTACAAGAGTCCGCAAGTGACGTCGCCACGCTACTACAAGTCCAATAGCAACAAGGTCTTTTGCAACAGCAGCAACATCTCTTGCTACAAAACCAACAGCAAGTAGTGAGTCTGTCAGAGCAACTGTCAAAATTACTGACGTCACCATTTCCGCAACCAGTCAATCCGTCTCCGATCCCACAAACACCCTCGCCGATCATTCCATTGCCTACCTCGCATGTCTCCGAAGCAGCAGAACCACGTGTGGGCGCACGCGAAAGGTTTTGCGGCGACTCTACCCAAGTTCGTGCCTTCCTCGTAAACTGTCGACTCATTTTCGACCTGGAACCCCGAAACTTCATGTCCGAAGCAGCCAAGGTAGCGTTCGTCATTAACCACATGACTGGGAGAGCCGGGGATCGGTGGCATGTTCCTCGTTCGCCCTATTCTCCCAGGAAATTCTGAAAGTATTTGACAGTGGGTCGGCCTCGTCTGACGCATCCCGCTCCCTTCTGAACATACGCCAAGAAAAACGTTCTGTCGCCGATTACTCCATAGACTTCAGAACACTTGCTAGCCAGAGTAGTTGGAATGAGGGAGCGTTGGTGGACGCTTATCTCCACAGTTTAGCCGACTATTTAAAGGACGAGTTGGTGTCCCATACTCTGCCTTCTACCCTCGACAATGCCATTGCACTGACGCCGCGAATTGACCGTCGGGTCCAAGCACGACGACAGGAAAGGGGAAGAACAATACGAATACCGACGAACTCGCCCAAAGAGCCAAGTGGGTTCCAAACACCCCGATCCCCGATGACAGTTCCCCACAAAGCAATGGAGGTTAATCGGGCAGCGTTATTGGCCGAAGAGCGTCGGCGGCGGGTTTCTGAGGGATTTTGTCTTGATTGCGGCGGCCAGGGGCATCGAATCTCAACATGTCCGCTAAAAGGGGGGGGTGTCCGATTGAGTTCTGCCCTTTTCCCGTCCTCCAAGACCTCTCGACCTTCCCTCGAGGTGCATCTACTGATTGCTGGTTCCCCACAGAGACTTGGATTCCGGGGCCGAAGCTAACATTTTGGACCTCTCCCTCGCTCACAAACTCAAGATTCCATTGAATCCCCTCGCTACTCCTATCATTGCCCGAGCACTAGATGGCCGTCTTCTGGGCACAGTTACACAGGTTACTGAACCAATGGAGATGAGACTTTCTGGCAATCATAGGGAGCAAATCCGGTTCCACCTGCTTCCATCCCCCAGCCAGCCACTCGTTTTGGGTCATCCATGGCTGGTACGGCACACCTCTCACTTTGATCATTAATCTTGTCTACGTTCTGCATCTCACCCTGACCGACCCGTGGCTTCTAAGTCTCCTCCTGACCTGTCCAAGGTCCCTGCCTGCTATCACCACCTACGGGAAGTCTTCAGCAAAGCCAAGGCCACTTCCCTTCCTCCACATCGCCCCTACGACTGTGCTATCGACCTTCTGCCTGGCTCTACTCCCCCGCGGGGTCATCTTTATTCCCTTTCTGCACCCGAAAGACAGTCCATGGAGGAATATATCTTGGAGGCCTTGGCAGCCGGAATAATACGGCCGTCCTCTTCCCCGGCTGGAGCTGGGGGTTTTTTTGTCGGCAAGAAAGATGGTTCCTTACGACCGTGCATTGACTACCGGGCCTTAATGAAATAACAGTGAAGAATCGCTACCCTTTACCACTGCTCGCCTCCGCCTTTGATCTGCTGCAAGGGGCCACGGTGTTCACTAAATTGGACCTCAGAAACGCTTATTATCTGGTCCGTATCCGGGAGGTAGATGAATGGAAAAAGGCCTTTAACACTCCCACCGGGCACTACGAATATTTAGTCATGCCTTTTGGTCTAACGAACGCCCCCGCCTTCTTCCAGTTCCTTATCAACGACGTGCTGCGTGATGTACTCAACAAGTTTGTGTTTGTCTACTTGGATGACATTCTGATTTTCTCTTAATCCCTGGAGGAACACAAGCAGCACGTCCAACTTGTCCTTCGATGACTCCTAGAGAACTCCTTCTTCGTTAAGGCTGAGAAGTGTGAGTTCCACGCCCAAACCGTGTCATTCCTGGGGTATATCATCGCGGAGGGGAGATTACAGATGGATCCTGCAAAGGTGTCGGCAGTCACCTCCTGGCCTGTCCCCAAAGATCGCAAGAAGCTCCGGCAGTTGTTGGGTTTCGCCATTTTTTTACCGACGATTTATTCAGAACTATAGCACGGTAGCGGGTCCCCTGACGGCTCTCACTAGCCCCAAGGAAACATTCAGATGGTCTCCTGCGGCCAACAAAGCATTCACCACCCTCAAGATTTTCGACGGTGCCCATCCTCCAAGTACCTGACCCGGGGCGTCAGCTAGTCGTTGAAGTGGATGCCTCGAACGTAGGAGTTGGGCCTGTCCTCTCTCAAAGGTCGGCCGAGGATCAAAAGATGCATCCCTGTGCATTCTTTTCACGACGCTTATCCCCCGCCGAACGCAATTATGACGTGGGGGATCATGAGCTGCTAGCCATAAAATTGGCACTTGAGGAATGGCGCCACTGGCCGGAAGGGGTGCCAGTTCCGTTCCTGGTTTGGACTGATCACAAGAATCTTGAGTATATCCGATCTGCCCAGCACCATGAGGGTTCACCCGACATTTCACGTCTCTCGCATTAAGCCTGTCCGCCAGAGCCCTCTGGTACCTGTACTCTTCCGAACACGACTACGTCCTTCTTCTCCAGCCCCGACCAACAACATGACGATTCCGCCTGTCCGCGACCATTCCCGCCAAGCCTTCGCCCGCCTTTCAAGCTTCATCAAACCATCAAACAACGGATCAAAGAATCACGCCTTGTCATTCCTTCATTCCAATAAAAACCAAGAAACGAGTGCAAGTGATCTCAGTTTTTCTTCTGTCCCGCCGGACATCAAGAGCAGATAATTAGTACTAAAATATCTACTGCCACCTACTGATATGGATGACTATTACAGTTCCTCGTCTGAAAATGGCAAAATACTGAATAATGGCCTGATTTTTTGGGAAAGATAAAATTGAGCAAATTCCAGCGGCACACTAGACAAGGTCTCACGGCACACACTAGTGTGCCGGGGCACACTGGTTGAAAACAGTTATAACTGACCAATGTATCACCCACTTCTTGTTCATCAATCAACTAAAAAAAGTTATGTGAATAACAAATGGAAAGGCCTGTAGCCATCCATGACTTCAACTTTTTGCCACAAGAATTAACCAGAATCAACCGATTTTCATCAACAATGAACTCCAAAACAAGTGCTATGGACAGCTACCGTACCATTCATCAATGATATCTTGTTGCAGAAAATATCAAAACTTGAAATAACAGCAGAAGGCACACACACACACACACTTCTTTAAAATATTCGCCATCGGTAAATGGTTTTCTGTGCTTTGCTATGCAGTGAGTAATGTGATAGCTTGCTTCAGTTGTGGTGTTTTTAGCAGTGACAAAGGTTTTCATGTTCATGTTTCGTCTCGTAATGACGTTTAACACTTGATGCGCGAGGTACAACGCTCTCGGGGCATTATGCACAAAACAGCACGGTCATTTTTTGCACAAAGCCTCAGTCATCTGTCCACGCTGGATGGAAAGAATGTGAGGTTTTCGCTCGAGGGACCGTCATGATTCGTTCGCTGGCTTTTGTTGGCTGGGTTAAAACACGGATCCCGCTTCTGCGAGGCGCCGCGCAAACACACACTGACACAAAAACCCACGTAAAGCCTCTAAATCACACGGCGCGCAACTTAAAATGTCTAAATTTCAGGTAAAAATGCGCATTTTTAAAAGTCTAATCATTATTATTTTGCCGTGCGCTTGTGTGCCACTGGTTATGCCCTCGCGTGCCACTGCTGGCATGCGTGTCATAGATTGCCGACCCCTGCTCTATATTATAAGTGGTCTTGATTCACAAGCATGTCGGGACTCAGGAATTAGCAGAGCTGCAGCTGTTATTGTTATTCTTCCTGCTTCAGTGACTCTGCTCCCGGTCGCTTATCCAATCAGAAGGTGTAGGGTGGGTAGCGTCAGAAACGGAAGGCGGGAGAGAGGTAGAGAGTGGTTGGACTGCATTTTAGCCTAAATAACACAATTTGAATTTGAATTTAATCAGCCCTTTTGAATAAATAAAAATGCAGATACCGATATCTGTCAAATGACCAAATATTGGTGCCAATAATCGTCCCGCCAGATAATCAGTCGACCTCTATACTTTAGTGTTCCTTAGTACATTCCTATTGTCTTCCCAACCCACAAACTGCAGCTTTATTATAGGTCTACACTTACCTACTGTTCATCGGTGGTTTAGGTGGTTATACAATTGGGCCGTCAGCGCTGGAGGACCCGTGGCCGTATCCAAAACGACGACGTCCAGTCCTGGGATGAGGAGGAGATGCTCTTTCTCCCGCACATAAAGCACAATTTTGAAATCAAGGTAAACACGGGCCATTTGTTTGACATGCCTCCTCTACATAGTTTTACTGTCTGCGTTTGGTGAAAGAATCTTAACATAAATATCAGATAAATGCTATCCGGTCTTCAAAAGGGTGTTTTTTTTTCTTAATACACGACATGTGTCTCCATGTTTGGATCTATTATTCAAAGCGTTGATTATATAATAGATTCTTTGTATCAAGTGATTTATAAGCCATCAACTACATTAAATCGATGCAAATGAAAGCGCACACAATTCTGTTGTGGCGCTGGGCGTTGTAATACCACGTTGGTCTGTCAAAGGGGGCCAAGACCATTTTTATAATAGTTATCATTTCTTAAAATCCGCAATATTGAACATTGCATCATTACAAACAAAATTGGCATGAAACTTTGTAGTGTTTGACTGTTTCATCATGAAACAAAGTTAAATCATTTTCAAGGGAACAGAAGGTGCTACAGAAATACAAAGAGAAAACATTTTTGACGCCCCCAGAAAAATTGTTGTAAAATTCGGAAAGTGGGTTTACATTTTTTTCACGATCGTTCGTAAGTAGAATTTGTTTAAGTTGCTCCAGTGCTATATTTTGTATGGAACGTATGTTTAAGGTTTATACAAGTATGTTTAAGGCTTGTATAAGTACGCTGTATTGTTTTGAAACTGAAAAATAAACGTTTAAAATAATAATATTCTCTATAACGTAAACAAAGCAGGCTGAGTGATAAAGCATAGTACTGAAAAACAAAGCTACATTAGGCGTTGACATTCTGTGGTCTGTGAAGCCCTTGAGACTTCTTGTGTTAAGGGCATCACAAATAAACATGACTTGACTTGACTGTAAAGCTAAAGATAAATAAAGTTCAGTTTAGCTTACTTTTGGAAGAGTTAATGCGACTTCCTCCTACGTGGTAAAAATTGGACGAAAAAAAAGTGATCCAACCATTTTCTCAACCACATCAAGCTTCCTTAAGATCAAATATTCCGGCAACTCTGTTTGACAGCCCCCCCCCTCCCCCAACGGAGGAAAACAAAGCCTACTTACAACGAAGTCAGTTGTTAAGTCAGTAGTTCTTTGTTCCTTTGTCTCTTTGTTTCCTTATCCTCACTGTAAATGTGGAACTGGAGTCGTCCAATTTCGTTGTCACAGCATATCCCATGTTGTAACAATGACAATAAAGGCATATTCTATTCTATATAACTTTAATTTCAAAGGAAACGGCTCGCCTCTTCTTTAAGCTTTATATCAACCATATCGAATGGATGCACGAAATATTAAACAATAAAAACATCAAAGTTTTTAGCGTGCTAGAGATGCAGTGCAGTGTGTATACACATGAACCAGGAAGTAGAAGTCTGATTTCTTCTTTGGGGTGGATGCTGGGTGACTTCTCACAGCGCCACGCAGCAGAGAGAAGCTCTGTAGTAATGTCCTCTACTCGGAAAAAGGTGCACACAATTCAAAATCTAACTTACAGCGATGTCCGGATATTTTTCGACATCCCGAAAAAAATGTTGGTATCTTAACTTGAATGTTCGTAAATGGGGGAGCGTCTGTATCTTACATATTTGCAGGTGTATAGCATACATTTCTATGTATTTTTGTTATCAAGTTATTTTACAAACACTTGGATTTTTTTTTTAGTTTGTATTATAGAATATTCTGTTGTTTTGTACACTATTATTCTATCCGTCCAAAATTTCAATATTTGAATAAGGAGGAGAAATTTTGAAAATGCCTTTAAGAAATCCGATTTATTGATTAAACGAAAAAATAATTGACTGATTCATCGATGATGAAAACAATCTTTAGTTGCCGCCCCAAACAAGTGAAATAAATGTTGAGAAGGCCCATTCTTGATGTTTCTGGCTAAAGTGGAGCACCCTTCTGTCAGGTTTCAGAGGCCAAGGGTCTAGGTTGGCAGCTGGTGGGCATGGTGACATGTGCAAGCTCACATTTCTTTGTGGCTACTCCGCAACTAATGCTGGTGGACATCACCCAGCTGGGGACCATCAAACTCCAACTGGAGGTTACCTGGAAGTAAGGAATACATAGACTCGCGCACACACACCTTTAAAACAACAAAGATTAACTAGACAAATCCCGCAGCAATTGTGACACTTTGGGCTTGGCATGTGGTCCATAGCATTTATTCATTAGTGTGTGGTCGTCTGCAAGTAGTTTGCATCTACTTGTTTGCATCGACTTGTTAGCATCTATTTATTAATATGTAGTTGTTAGCATCTACTTGTTAGCATTTAGTCGCCAGCATGTAGTTGTTAGCATCTACTTTTTCCCATTTACTTTTTACTATCTATTCGTTAGCATTTAGTCGCCAGTATGTAGTTATTGGCATTTAGTCATTAGCATCTACTCATTTGCATCTATTTGTTAGCATATAGTTGTTAGCTTTTACTCGTTGGAAAACTTCTATTTAGCATGTAGTTTTTAACATACTTGTAAGCATGTAGTCGTTAGCATATAGTCATCAGAGTGTAGTGGTTAGCATGCAGAGGTGGGTAGTAACGGAGTACACTTACTCAATGCTGTCTTCAAAATGGTACATTTACTCTGTTACATTTACCTGAGTAAGTTTTGGGAAATTTTGTACTTCTAGTAGTATTTTTAAATCCCTATACTTTTACTTTTGCTTGAGTAAAATTGTGGAAAAAAAACAATACTTACTCTGCTGCATTAGGCAACACTCAAGTGGTTACTTCGTTACGTACTTTGCTGGGAAATTATTAAGTGTCTGTTTGTCCCCGCTAAGGCGCTTTTATTTTGACGCAGAACTCCGCCAGGCGCAACCATGTTTAACCAATCAAATGTAGCAGCCTCGTTACGTGACCATATTCAACTTCAGCGGTGGGGAAAAGTTTATTACAGATGAAACAGATCGAAAATGTCGCTCAGCAATACTGACTATTAAAAAACAGGGGAGGAGGAGTACCCCTGTCCTCAAATCAAAAGCAGGTTCCTCTTAAAAAGGGTGCCAAACACCAGCAACAATATGCAATGTCTCTTGTTTGCCTAAACAAACGGAATTTTCTGCATTTAAGAATTCAACATCAAACTTAAGGAAACATGAAGCATTTCGGCTTACAGCGAACTTCGGTGTCCTGTAATGTGCTTGGAAGTAAAATGTATTACTATTATTTTGCTCAACCATCCTGCGTCATTGATTTAACCTTCTTGTTTGAAAAAATATGTTTACATTAATTACATATGTAGGAAGGCTTTTTTACTGTGCTGTATGTGCAGTGCATGTAAATTTAGCCTCACACACACATATATATGTGTGTGTGTGTGTATATATATATATATATATATATATATATTTCTAATGCACATGCAAATCAACTTACAATGACACAGATTTGTAATTTATTGTTGATTGGAAGGATTTTGATGGTTTGATGATCTGATTATAAAAGAAAATCAATACAGTCACTCAGTACTTGAGTAGTTTTTTCAGAGTACTTTTTTACTTAAGTAATTTGGATGACTAATTTTTACTTCTGTATGTGTCATATTATTCTGAAGTAACAGTACTTGCTGCTGGGAACAAAGTAATAAACTAGCAAGTAGGCGCTAAACGACTAACAAGATATATAGTGTGTGTGTGTGTACATACATATACAGTTGGAACCTCGGTTCTCGACCATAATCTGTTCCAGAACCCTGTTCGAAAACCGATTTGTTTGATCACCAAAATCATTTTTACCATTAAAAATAATGTAAATCGTTTTAATCCGTTCCAACACCTTGAATGTTTACCTTGAATGTTTAACGTAAACCGTACGAAAGATTACGCTAACATGAACATGTAAAAATCAAAAAAAGAATTATGCATAGGATTTCTTACCTTTGTGGTGATCAGCAGAAGGTGCAGGTGGACGGTGGGGAGAGGATCAGACACTCGCACACCTCCTATATATTTTGCTATTATTTCTTTCTTAAATGCAATAGTTGTACGCACTACTTTTCTTTTTTCACCTGTAGCAACTTTGCTGCTTGCACTGACTTTCTTCGGAGGCATAATTAGGGGCTAAAATACTTCGTACACCTATATTAAAAGCGAAAGAAAAACGAAGCACATCCGCACGCGACAACAGTTGGTCACGAAAAGAGCGATCTACACCCGTACGCCGCTCAGCATCGCACCCTAGCGTACGCACTCACGCATTACCGGCGTTCGAACTCCGATTTTTTGACCGAACAGCGAAGCAAGAATTTCTCAATTTTTGGTCGGACTCCGATTTGTTCGAACTGAGAGGCTTTCGAAAACAGAGGTTCCACTGTATATCTATCCATCCATTATGTGCACCGCTTTATCCTCAGTAGGGTCGTGGGGGTGCTGGAGCCCATCCCCAGCTATCTTTGGGCAGTGGGCATGGGACACCCTGAACTGGTTGCCAGCCAGTCGCAGTGCACACAGAGACGGACAACTCACTTGCTCATTCACACCTAGGGACAATTTGGACCGGCTAATTAACCTGACATGCATGTTTTTGGAATGTGGGAGGGAACCGGAGTGCCCGGAGGAAACCCACGCAAGCACGGGGAGAACATGCAAACTCCACACAGGAAGGTTCGATCTCATGACCTCAGACGTGTGCCGCACACGCGCTAACCACTGCGCCGCCGTGCTGCTACCATATATATCCATTGTTCTTAATTTATTTGATTTGTACTATTTTATTTTTTTTGTTTATTAAAGCACATGAATTTACATTGATTATTATTCATCTACTTTTGAAATTTATTCTTTGTTGATTGGATGTACTTTGATACTTTGATCTGATTGGTTGTTTTAAAAAAAAATCAATAAATACGATGTTGTTACAGTTACTCAGGACTAGAGTAATTATTTCACCAAGTACTTTTTTACTTAAACTCAAGTAAGTATATGGATGACTACTTCTAATTGAGTAATATTATTCTGAAGTAACAGTCCTTTTTACTTGAGTAAAACTTTTGGCTATTCTACCCACCTCTTTTAGCATGTACTGTAGTTATTAGCATCTACTCGATGCCTTTTGCCCATGGTTACATTTAATGTGAGTCGGTGACCCACTGGGGCCATCCCTATTAAAAATATCTGGAAACGTTTCTGGTTACCATGGTGACCAAGCCCTCCAATGTAAAATGAATGGGCCCATTCATTTTGGATGGCAAACATTGCAAATAAGTCATTGCCAGCCCAACTCATTTCCACTGTACTTATAGCAAGAGTGTCAATGCGTTGGCCTGGCATCAGCCAGCCCCAACTAATTATGTTTTGCGTGTTTGTGCGTGGAGTCCATTGGACAATGGTGAAAAGGGGGGACTTTTATCGAGCAGCAGACCGTCTGGATGGAGCAGGAAGACATCAGTGCAAAGTTGGACTGCACCCAGCACACCATCCTTCTCCGAGAAGTACTTACTGGTAAGTCTGACATGATGTCATAGTGAGCTCGGTCGTTGCGTGATATTGCTTTTTAACTACAGCAGCCAGATACGGACCGTAATCAAACTTATGATGAAAAGTCACAAAACAAACTGTAAACACTCAAAAACGCCAGCCAAGTACCCAGAGCAATTATGTTGGGTGAGTGTCAGAGTTGGGCGGAGCTATGTAAAGAGTGCATGCACTCTGATGGGCGGAGCTTTTTATGCACTCAGAATCTTTAAGTTTGATAAACACTCCCACAGTCCAAAACATATATAATAATGTCTGGATTGAATTAAACTGGTCATGATTTTCATTTTTCTTTTTCTTCTATTTATTTACTTCCCTTTTCTCTGTATTTCTACAGCGCATTCTGTTCTCTTGAACTGAATGGCTTTGTATTGATTATGTATGGCTGTTTCATGCCAATTTTGTATGAATGATGCAATGTTCAATGACAAAAATTGATTGCGCTGCTCTGCTTTAGCATATGCTACGACTGGAATGATGTAGGGAAAATTCTCATGACCCTTGTTTTGTTTTTGACCCAATTGTAGTCATAAGAGCCACATCTGGCTCACGAGCCATTCGTTCTCAAACCCTGCCTCATACGATGCACCCCAGCTTTAAAGTCTAACAATGCCAGTTACATCTGTTTTACTTTGAAAAGATTGAGTCTAGCTGAGTAGGTAGTATCCTTGTTTATGAAGGGTTTAAATATACAATTCTCTTACACATTTCTAATACTCTGAATTGTTGTTCTCCAGTCAATGGTGCGGGAGCTGCAGGACGGAGGAGGAGGTTCCTCAGTCCCACTTCGGATGTCTAAAAGTGGAAGGCGGGAGAGGGGTGTGTCTTTAATGAGCTATCCTTCGTATTCCTCCATCGTGTCTGGTTTATCACATGCCAAAACACCACCGAGGTATGCACACTAAATGATTTAATGTGTCCACCAGGCCATCATTGTTTTTGGTTTTGCCAAACTTAATTTTTTCATTATTTAATTGATCCTTCCACGCATTCAGCCTCAGAAGCAGCATGACGGGTAGTCAATCTAAATTTTCCCTGGCGGAGGAAAGAGTTCAAAGTGAACCCACCAAGAGTAGCTTGAGGAATCTAAGTGGGGAGAAAGATGAGGATGATGAAGTGGAAGCAGAAGAAGAAAATGAGGAGCCCCGGAGTGAAACGTTTGCTTTTTCTTTTGTGGATCTTCACAGGTAACATCAAAATTTAACACCCGACTGATTGTACCCTCAGGGCACTTTTATAGCATCTATAAATTATACATAAGCTATACTGATCATACAAGGTGTTCGAAAAGTGAATTTGATATCTAAGAAACGATTAAGTATATAAAAACAGGGATCAGAATTTTCCGCGGATCCGCGGATTTCCGCTGTTTTTGAACCCCAAAGGTCATTCCCGTAAATCATCTAAATTCGATGAGAAAATATTTTGGGGGAGTGAGGTATGATACGTGACTGTTTCATCACCCCAAGTTAGCAGTTAGAGATCGCGAGAAAAATCGGCAAAAAGAAGCGCAGCGCATTAGATCTATAACACACAACGTGGTTTAGCTAACAAATAGATCGACTCCTACCATTGGTCGATAGGTTCGCTGTTAACCAATCAGCGGAGCTTTTGTTCAGAGCATTGGATTTCTCAAACATGGCGCTCCTTCCGGTCTTTTCAAACGGTGAAATGAGTGTTTGAAAAAGTAAATATGAAAATACTAAGAAAAGAAGACAAGGCTTTTGTCTCCGAGATTGATAAAGGAATCAAGAATAAATTTAAGTGGTCATGGCTGGAGAAGACTGTCACAGTAAACGTTAAAATCGGCACAAAGATCGAGGAAGTTACAGAAACTTTGAGCCAGTTCATCGCAAAGTGTGATGTTCCAGGGAAAGCAAAGTGTCTATACTGTGTCGATCTGATCAATTATGGTACGCGAGGTTGTGTGGCACTGATCGATCATGCTAAAATGAACAAGCACAAAGCAAAAATAGCTTGCCGGCGATCAAATTATGCACTCGGATCCGCATTTAAAATCGGCAGTGAAACTAACAGCAACACCACCGGTTCAACATTATTGGCCGTTCCAAATCCTTCCACTTCAAATACTAGCAGCAGTCAACCACTGGTTCCCCTGTGTGACAGAAAATCCCAATCTAAGGTATTTATAAATCTATTTATTTATGAAATGATTTTATCTTTTGTGTTTATACAATCTTTAGAACAGGATAAACAAAATTTAAAATTTGTTATAAACATGATTAAAATAAATTATTTTGTATCATCATGATCATGTTCAATATTACAAATGCTTTTAATGTCAATATATTATTATTTTTTTAATTTATATATATATATATATATATATATATATATATATAATACATGGTTTCTGTTTTGTTGGATTTAATTCATTCTAGTGCAATTTTCACATAGCAAATAAGATAAATGCTGTTGGCTTAAGGGGGGCTTCGCCCCCCACCGGGCTCCGCCCTGGACCTGGCCGGGGCCTGCGGCCCCTGGACCCTGGCTATTTCAGCTGAAAATGAAAATCTCCATTCTGATCCCTGTAAAAACTACATCTGGTAAACTCAGAAATCTTGTAATCTCAATTTTTACATGGAATGTTCAAAGTGAACACCATTGGTCACAGGACACACATCAAGCCGACAAGTCAAATTCCTGCCAATTGTGTCCCATTATTCCATTGCCAATGGTTGCAACAGCTCCTGTAATTCGTTCTTTCTGCTTATCCACGTCTTTTAGAATAGGGGGCACATAGACCAATCCTTTTAAAAATCCATGCAAAATGAAACTGCATGGTGTGAGCTCTGAATGGCCAGGACATTAACTAGTGACCATTCTGCCCAGACCGTCAAATCCATCTGTCTGGCAGTGTTGTGTTCAAAAACTGTCAAACCATGAAGCTCCAATGCAGTGCCGCCCCATCCTGTTAGAAAATGAAGTCAACAGACTTTTTCTCACTCAATTCATCCATTAACCAGTTTTCCAGCATGTCGAGCTACAGCTCACCATTGACTGTTGCTCTTTCAAAGAATAATGGTCCATAGGTGGCTTACCTTTGGGTAATGTTGCTTATGCTGAGTGTTATGCTTGTTAACTTTGCAATTTACGGCAAAAGTTGCCTTATCACTAAAAACAAGCCATCATCATCCATCTTTTGTTGCGTTGCAATGTAGCAAAAGTCACGATGAGCTGGTTTATCAGTGTCCTTCAACTTTTGGACTAACTGTAGCTTGTAAAGCGTCATGAGCAGTCGTCTTCCTAAGACACGCCAAAAAATTTCTTGAAGGACACTGAAGTTCCTTACTGGCTTTTATGGTCGATGTATGAGAGCTCCGCTGGAAAGCAGTTCACATCTTTTGAAGTTAAGGGGCATCCTGTTCTTTTAAGCACCCATCTTTTATGAATTCACCATGCCATCTTGATATGGACTTCCTTTCAGGTGGCTCCTTTTCGAATTGTCTGTGAAATGCACGTTCATGATTCAGTTTTTGCAAGTTCAAGCACACAAAACGCCTTTTATGGATGAGTCATAGTCTGAAAACAAAGACTAATAATAAAAGCCTTACTGAAGCTTAAAAATGGCACCACTTTTATCTTACAACCATCCCAAAGTTAATAGTTATGGAGACTCCTCTTTATAGTTTTTTCTTAAATACATGGTACTGCTTCATACAAGCTTAAATCATTCCAGGATTGTGCTCATAACTCGAATTGCCCAAGTAACAAGCGAATGTTCTTGATATAAAATATTTTAAAACTAATTATTCCTCCCAAAAGCATCCAAGTAAACCCTACATAGCTATAAAACACATATTCCTGATCACTAGAAACACGTTTTTTATAAAAATTAATCATAAGAAAATACAATACTAAAATGAATAGAATCATATTAAGAAAATAAAATGTGAGTTTACTATGAGCACTTACCAAGGCGGAAGACGGCCTAACGAAGGCTTATGTGTGGTGCTGAGGAAGGGGTTGAGAGGGAGCTGGGGAGAGCTTTGCAAGGAGTGACAGAGATTGCATACCTGTCAACTTATACGTTTTAACCTGAATTATATACATTTTTTGATCCTTTCAAATTGGGTACTTTGTATATCAATTTATATGGTTAAAAAAAATACATCTCGTCTTGCCTCTTTCAGCTCTCACCCGGGTCGTCTCAGTTCCTAAACAGACAACAACTAATTTTGTTGCTGTATTTTAGACAGTCTGTCTTGCTGTGAGTAAATAGTTGCCGCGTTGTGTTTGTAAGGTTTATTATCACTCAACAAGTGGAATTTCAACCATTAATACAGGAAGCAATTGGCAGAGGTTGATAGGTATATCGACAGTTAAGCACTTACTGTCCACTTAAAATTAAACACACTTTAGCTTTAAATAAATGTACAATTTCCAGCACAATTTTTTTGCCTGTAGTAGTTTGCGTGCTCATGCTGGCAGTTTGGGGTCGCAAGTGGTGAGCGGTCACAAGTAGTCTCTAGTGGTAGCCTCTGGGAATGCTCACAACCTAGATTTTTCTGTGTATGGCGCAGTGTATTTCATTTATTTTGGCATCCTCTCTTGTTTGCCTCTTTCCCCCGTCTCTCTTTGCCGCTACATCAGTGTTATTCTTAGGGCGGGCGACATCGAGAGCAACCCTGGCCCCCAGTCCAAAGTCAAATGCCAGTGGTGCTTTCGAACCATTCGCTGCGACCACACCCCAATCACCTGTAGTGCCTGCCCACGGGGCTTCCATAAATCATGCACCGGCCTTTCCGAACGAACTAAGGACTTCAGAGGCTTCGTATGCTTAGTTTGTTTGGGTCACACCCCGCCAGGCCTGGCGGCACAGGACAGTCGCAGCCCCCTCTCTGCATCAATTTCTACCGAATCTATCATCCCTCCTTCATCATCACTTCCATCTGCACCATCATCACATCCTCCTTTATTATCGCTTCCTGCTTCATCTACCCCAACCGCTCCGCCTGAAGGGACCAAATGCTTCTTATGTCTTCGAGTCATACAGCGTAACAACGCCCCCCTTCAGTGCGACTCCTGTGATAACTGGGCGCACAGATCCTGCACTAAGGTCAGCCGGTACAACAAATCTCCGCACTGGACTTGCTCCAACTGCCTCAAAGGTCCGAGGCCTAATATGCGGAGACTTCAACGCCCACCATCTTTCCTGGGAAGACCTTGTACAAGCCGATACCAGAGGGCAAGCCATCTACGACTGGCTGGAAGACAAAGATCAGTATCTCCTGAATGATGACCCCCCAACACGCTACTCCCATCACTTGGAAATAAGTAATCTAAGCGCACCAGACTTAACAATCGCGGATCCGCTCACCGCGGAATCCTGCAGCTGGACCCCTCCCTCCGAAGATGGCAACATTTGACGGGGAAATGCGAAGACGATTGGTGCCGTCTCTGCGGTGAGGACGAAGAATCGGCTGAGCATCTCTGGCTGCGGTGCCCTGCACTCCAGTCTGCCCGATACTACCACCAGCTGGGATTCTCCTTCGGAGAACTAAGGATCCTCCCACAAGCGAGTCTAGCGCTACTGAGGATTATCCTTAGGCGCCTTGAGTGACTCAACAACAACATCAGTGTTAAATATTTTGTTCATGGGGACATTAAAGGCCCGCTACACTTAGTATCCACCCTTCATACCTAATGCTTATACAATGCAATTAATGCAATATGTAGAGGCTAAATGTAAACAAAACACTGTGCTACTGAGAATATTAGACCCCCTATCGCAGTGGAGATGCAATTGCACTTTATTCCTGAATGGTTAAAAAATCATCACATGCAGACCCTTGAGAGAGGCTCCTGTGGTGAAATTCTTGTGTTTAGAGGTGCTTGTATAAAGGTATTACAGAATGTCTTAGTTTAACATTAGATGGTGCTAAATGTTTGTCCTATTGAGGTTTCAACTACCAAGTAACGATAATCAGAAGAAATATTTGTTTATTTTAGGTCCAGCACTCCCGACATCCTAAAAGAAAACTCTGCAGGCTGTGTGGAGGCAGAGGATGATCCAGCCTGCTGCATCAGCCAGGAGCACAAAGTTTGAGCTCTTCCTTTTTTTTCATTATCTCAACACCAGTGTTGGGCGCGTTACTGAATAAAAAAGTGATTAGTTTCAGTTATTTCATTTGAAAAGTAACTACGTTACGCCCCACATTACTGACACCCAATAGTAGCACGCTACTTTGAAAGTAACCATCTAGTTACAAATTAACGTAAAATGTCCCTTTGTAAACCATTAAAGAACAGAAAACATAGCAAATCATGAACTGGTTTTAAAACGTATCAAATCACAATATGTTGTGACAACGGCTGCGTTCTGAAATTATATTTAACACGATACAGGACTTGTTACAGAGATACATTGTTTTGTAACGCGTTACTCCCAAAACAGCTCGAAACGAACCTACCGTATTTTCATGACCATAGGGCGCACCGTGTTAAAAAAGACGCAGTCTCCGAAGCTGGTTCTACTTCTGTATTCAACATGAACATAGGGTGCACTTCACGACAGGGTGCTGGTGCCCCCTGCTGCAGCCACGTTACAATAACGGACAAGCACACAAGTGTTTGTAAATGAAAATACAACAGAAGCAAAACAAAATAAAAAGTTTCGTTGTGGTTTATTTAAGTGTTGATTGCAAAGTAAACACTCTGATAACACAAATTAAAAATAAAAAAGCTAGTGCAAAACCGAGTTTGGTGATCGCTTTTTTTTTTTTTTTTTTTTTTTAACCAGTAATATGTATCAAACAATACCGTCAAAATCCTCATCCCGTTTCTGACCAGAATAGCTTCACTAAATCTTCATTAAATTTTTTACCCTGCAGACACTTGGCCACATAGACCAAAATTCAACAATGTATTCTTCTCATCATAATCCTCTTGAAGTTTCTGTGCCACCCTAGTCCTGGTCCAGGTGGAAAAATGACACCAACCTGGTCAACATCCACCACATGATAGGGTGCTCTGCACAATGAAGAAAATCTGAAACTTATGTAAATCTTGTGGTCGTGAAAATACGGTAGTTTGCATTTTGTCCATAACTGCAAGTGGTCTTCAGGACATAGATATGACTTTTGACTTTGACACTTCCTCAACGACAGGCCATGCAGGACACTGTCAGCCACACATCCTCATCCCCCTTGGCAAGTCCTCAGGTGGGATGGTCTGGATCTGGGAAGGCAGTGCCCGACAGCAGAGAGCGGCGAGCTCAGGCTCTGCGATTGGGGGTGCTCATGTCAGAGCTGGAGAGAAACTTGCGCACACAAAAAAACTGTGAGACACCGTTGAGGGTCCTGAAGCAGCAATTGGAACACCTCAACACTATCTTGAGGGTGAGGCGTATGTGTACAGGAGCACAAATAAATGAAATTTCCAGCACCCGTAGATAGCAGAAAATAATGGCAAAATACTCGATGTCTAGCTTTTATCCAGCTCCTATTTGTTTTGTTCCTTTGTCTCCAGAAGCTTATACGAGCCTATAACAACACACGTACCAAACCCTTATACAATCGGACATTCTGGGTTCCCTCGTCCATAGAAATGCATTGCAGTTTGTCAGGATTTATTTCCTTTTTTGTGTGTGTGTATGTTTTTTCTTACATTTAAAACGTTTAAATGTTCAAACAATGTGTATGGGGTACATGCAAATCTGATACAAAATATCCCGAGAAGCTGGGCAATGTCATGTATTTTTTAAAGCCACATTTAAATGGAGACAAGTGTCTGCTCTGAATAAAGCTCTGTGGTTGTTCACAGCACCAGCTCAACATGGCTAAAGGATGTCTAAATCTATTCTAAGGGTTGGTCAACATAGTATTTGAGACAACATATTGTCACTTTACTAGAGAGAAATATCAAGTTATTTAACAATAACATCTCCAACGTTAGGGTGACACTAGCTCTTACAAGTCACGTCAAATTAGGTTAATTAGTTGAAACTAAATCACATTTCTGACCCTGCAGTGAATAAACAATGCTGATCCTTTATCTTTTTGTTTAAATGGTGATGGCAACAAAATGTGTTTTATCACGTCTATTGCGGACCAGTATATTTTTGCCTGAAGCTGAAGCTTTTCATCGACCTTATCGACAATTATATTAATATAACCCCCCAATGCATAATTTTGAATGTGAATGACTTTTTTGAACTCCCTCAGAACGACCTGTCCGTCATGAGGCCATCATTATCAGATGACAGCTTGGCTGTGGAGGAGGTTCTATGCAGCTTTGACTTTTTATCACATGACGATACTTCCTTACAGAATGGGTGACTCTTGTTAAATTACAAACTATTCAGCAGTATTTGGTGTTGTGTTAGCTTGTGTCATTTTATGTTGTATTGTTTGTCAGTACTGATCGATTTTTTATGCTGGCAAACATCCCCAATAGGGCACCTTGCCTGAAAACTGCGGCCCCTCTCACGCTGGACAATCAATGGGCTTGTGAGGACAAGCCACCGGTAGCTCCTCTGACTTGTGGTCATTGGGGTCTGGACCAAGCTCTGGAAACACACATGGACACATGCTGCATCCTTTTGGAGGTACCAACAATTTGTCTTTAGATGTTTTGAAAATGTTCCTGTGACGTTCTCATGGTCCTTCTTAGATGCTCCAAAGAATCAACTTTAGTTTGGCTCGCGTGGAAGTCCTTAAGGACGTTTCTCAACAAGCTGACATCCTCGGTAGAATTGGATGTTTACTGCTGAATTGCAAGGACAACATCAGCACTGAAGACCGTCAGTACAACAAACAACTAGCTAACTAAACTACTAAATAACAAACTTACTACTAACGTGTGTCTGCTTACTTTTTAACTGCATTGAGAGTGGAGTGATTTCTTCAATTTGCTTGAGGGATGGTTTATTCCATGATTACTGGTTGTTAACCGACTGAGCAACCGACCGACGGACTAACCAGATTTTATTATTTTTTTTTTGAGGAGGCTACTTCTTTAGCTTTGTTGATTAGTTGGCTGTTTCGACGGCCTATCCCACTTAACGGATTGTTCATATTCTGGTTTTATTCCGATGTTTGGTTCATCATTTTAGTAAGTGATTACGAGGCTACCTGTTGCTTGATTGGGAGGATTGTTTGTTGGTTATTTTTTGGGGGTGAGTTGCTGTGTTGGTAATTCGCTGGTTAGTGTAATGCGGCTACCAAATACATTACGTTGTGGGCCCCTTGCATGTTTCGTCGGTTTACTGGGTGATCAATTTTTTTTGGTGGTTGCTAGGCTAGGCGGGTGGGGCAGGATGGACGCACGTAAATTAATACCTTGGTTGCTTTATAGTGAGTTTGTTGGTTTACTAGTTGGTTGGTTGGCTTGATGGGTGGTTTGTTGCCTACAGGTTGGTTACCAGATTCCTGTCTGGTATTTTTCGTGTTTGTTTGTTGGTTGGTCGGTTGAACCAACCAACCGACCAATCTTAAACCACCACAGGTGGGATTTATCCCCATTTCTGACAGCCATGTCCAAGTCTGCAAGATGCCTTACCCCAGTGAAACAACAGCGTGTATCATAGCAGAAGTCAACTGCTGGTGTATGCATTAAAGTGTGAATGGGTGAATGTAAACTATTGTAAAGCACTTTGGAAAGTACATTTTTGTGTATGTAAATCAAATCAGTTTAACAAATGAGCTGACAAATTGTCCCATGGTGCTGTGTCCAGTGCTTCCTGAGGATCAGAGAAACACAGACGTTTTGCCGTTCTGGGCTGAGTGCCTTCGTGACGACGCTCCTTATTCTCCATTCTGCTGCCACTCAGACACTTTTGTCAAAGCCTTAAGGAGGCAATATTCACACAAAATTAAATCCAAAGCCAAGGCCAAACAGCTGGACCTTCCAGAAAGAGGTAACAACGAAGAACTATGTGTGTTGTTTGACTTTATGTAAACATGTGTACAACTGTGACAATACCTTTTGAGACTTTCCCCTTTTATAAATATCCATCCATCCATTATCTGCACCACTTTTTCCTCAGTAGGGTCGCGGGGGTGTTTGAGCCCATCCCAGCTATCTTTGGGCAGTGGGTGTGAGACACACTGAACTGGTTGCCACCCAGTCGCAGGGCACACAAAAACATACAACCACTTACTCATTCACACCAAGGGACAATTTGTACCAGACAATTAACCTGGCATGCATGTTTTTGGAATGTGTGAGGAAACCCAAGCAAGCACGAGGAGAAAATGCAAGCTCTGCACAGGAAGGCTTGGAGCTGGATTTTATCGTGTGACCTCAGAACTGTGCCGCGGAGGCGCTAACCACTCAGCCGCCCCTTTGTGTGTGTGTGTGTGTTTATGTATGTATGTGTATATATATATATATATATATATCCATCCATTATCTGCACCGCTTATCCTTAGTAGGGTCGCGGGGGTGCTGGAGCCCATCCCAGCTATCTTCGGGCAGTAGGCAGGGGATACCCTGAACTGGTCGCAGGGCACACTGGGACAGACAATTCGCTCGCTCATTTACACCTAGGGACAATTCGGACCAGCCAATTAACCTGACATGCATGTTTTTAGAATGTGGGAGGGAACTGAAGTACCCGGAGGAAACCCACGCAAGCATGGGGAGAACATGCAAACTCCACACAGGAGGTTCGATTTCATGACCTCAGAACTGTGCCGCACACGCGCTAACCACTGCGCCGCCGTGCTGCCTTTATATATTTACAATTCATTCATTCATTTTCCGTTCGCTTTTCCTCGCACAAGGGTGCTTAGACTGGTTGCCAGCAATGTTCCCTCTAATTTTCCACGGGTCTGAGCGTTCACACAAAGTCGGTGAGTTACGCTTGAAACAGTGAGCAACCATAATCTCAATTGTGGCAAGATAATTAATTATCAAACATGTCCAAAACTTGACATCAAGTTACATTTTGCTGAGTTTCCGGCAATGCAAAATGATTTTTCTCTTTTGAATGAAATGACTCATGTACTATTGCAAAGGTTGTACGGCCTACAAACGTCGTTTGTTCTTACAATTCTTTCAAGATATCCATTTTTTTATATTTCCTGATATATTTTGTCGCATATTAACATTTTTGGGGGCTTATTTAGTCGGTTGTAAGATACAGAACTGTACTTAATCACATTTTTTAGTGGAAGTAAACAAGATTCACTTAATATAATTGGAAATTATTTGAATGCAACACAAACTTTTTCTTTTTTCCGTGTTTTTCTACTTTTTTTTTTTAATTCCTTTTAAAAAATCTCATTGTTTTTTCCGAGCTGTTACTTTTCTTTTTTTTCTCTATTTACTTTTTTCCTACATTTCTTTTTTTGTTTTGTTTTTTTTTTCTAATTTTTTCCTTCTTTTTTTCCTCTTCCCTTTTCCCAGCTTTTCACTACTTTTTAATTTTGGTATTTTTTTTTTTGTTCTATTCCCCTCTTTGTCATTTTGTGCATAATTTTATATAATATTTGGTCATGATGGGATTAAAGAAGCAAAAACAACCTGAAGAGCTGTTTAGGACCCTTGTGCGCTGGCTAGATTTTCTTGTGCGCTGAGAATGTGCGAGCAGTGCGCAATTGCGCATGCGCGCAGCTTAGAGGGAACATTGGTTGCCAGGCAATCATAAGGCAGACAGAGACAAGCAACCACCTACATATTATCCACACACTCAAAAGAAAGGAAAATTTGGACCTGCCAATCATTCAGCCATTCATGTGTTTAGTCACGTGCGAAGAAGCTAGAGTGCCATGTGAAAATCCATTCAGGCATGGGGATAAAACAGGGAGGCTGGAATTGGACCCAGAACCTGTGAACTGTGAGGCAGACATGCTAGCTACAATTCACGCGAATCCAATGCGAGAAGTTTTAACATCACCAGAGAAATTCAATAAGACATTTGACAGAATATTGCTAACCGCCTCGTGGGCAATCATGCGGAAGTACAACATGGGCCAGAAACTAGTTCAGACCATTGGACAGCTGTAGGCCAATGCCAACAGTGTGGTACTTATCAATGGCACCAATGGAGCATGGTTTAAAACTGCAGTTGGTATGAGTAGAAATGCATTCTCTGTTCTTCTTTTTCCAACTTTATTTAATCTTTCTGGAGATGATCAGGACCGAAGTCCTGGACCAACCTGAAGGAAGTCAATATTAGGGTACATAACGTCACTTACCTATTTTTTGCTGATACTGCAGGACTGGAGGGATATTTGGCTAATCACATAGACAAAGCATCAACCCAGTATGGGATGAAAATCAGCACAGAAAAAAACGACCAATAACCCCCAAGGTATCACCAAAAACATTACCATCAACACCAAGAGGTAAAACCTGTCTCCAAACTTAAACTTTTTGGAGCTGTCGTATCAGAAGAAGAATCTAAACCAGATATCATAGCCAGGTTAGCTAGAACCACAGCCACACTTGAGACTTAAACCCATCTAAAAAGACAAGAACATTGCAGTTAAAGAAAAACAGACTTATGCTAGCGCTGGGTACTTGCATCTTCCTCTACGCTTGCCAGACAGACTCTCATAGCAAAGCTTAAAGGAAAATCCATTCAATGGAGATGCGATGCTACAAAAAATACCTAGACCACAGCTACAAAGCCATGGTAACAGAGAAAACGGTGCACTACACCATCAGGATGCGCATTTTACCCTACGAAGAACTGTTGTCAACTGCGCAGATGAAAACTGCATTTGGATAGTCATGTCTCAAGATCAACTGGACTGGCCAAGATTATTCTCCAGGGCAGTCCGAAGGGGGCAGAACGAGAGGACATCAAAGAATGGACAGTTGCCGACTTTACCACAATTCAAATTCAGGTCAGGAACCGTCAGTAGTGGTGAGAACTGTCAAGTTGCATCCTCAGTGGTCGCCCTGATGACCCAGGCAGTTAAGGATTTGTGAATGTTTTTTTTTTTTAAATCAAGCAAAGGAAGTTAACTTCACTTAGCTTATGTAAGCAATGGTGCTTTTCTGATTTGCGTTTAGTTTTCAGCACGCTCTTGCAGCAAGTGCAGGCGGCCTGCAGGGCAGCGCTGTGGCCTCCTCAGCCTCCTTGCGCTGCCGATAGAGTGAGCATCTTCCAGTTATCTGCTTACCTGAGACGATGTGATGTGACCTCACCAGGCGAGCTCGTTGGCCGCCTATCAAAAGAAGGTGCCTCCAACAGGGCCGTCAGCCGCCCCTTACAAGTAACTCACAATGCTCTTGTGCTGATATTTTCCAGAATACTTCCTCTTAGCTATTAAGGGTCAGAAGTGCAAGGTTGCGCTGACTAGGATGACGTCAAGGAGAATTGCCCAACTTCTCCCACTAGGCTGCACCCTTCGGAAGATGGCTATGCTACTGACAGACGCCGACAACAAAGTGTGCCAGACTGCTGCCCGTTGCTTGAAACGGACTGCAAACTGTGCTGCCTTCCGAGCGAGGGTAATACACACTCCAGTGGTTACGTGTGCAAGCTACATTTTAATGTGCGTTGGTATGTACAGTAGTATGAAAACGATTGGGCACCATTTGTGGCTGCATGATTCAGCAACAACAAAAATAGTAATTTCTCTGACTAGTATTGCAATTTCGATGCCATTTCCAATTTTAAAATAAAACTGCATTTACTGTGCTCGTTTTTTTAATGTGAGTACTTAATGAATGTGTTTGGAGCAACAGTTCATGTCTGCATCATTCTCTAACCCTGATTCTTCTCTCAAATCTGAAAAACATCTAAGACAAGCACTTTAATTATTCACTTTTAGTGTTTGCAATCATTTAACCCTAAATCAAATCCATTTCAAATATTCGTTTGTAATTTAGATAACTTTTTAGTAACGCACATGCTCAATTTAATTGTGCTCAGAGCAATGTAATCAACTTCAAGTGGTGTATGCCATAGAAGTATCCAATCTTTTTTTCTTTAATAATTTGATCAACTACACTTAACGTATGATTGGAAGAAAATGGCAAGTAAGTTCTTAACATTTAATTGCATAATGAAATGACATGTCCCAGTCAACTTTCCACCCTGAACGTGAAACTATAAATCCTTGAAAAAAACTGTCTTGCGATAACAGAATCGCAATACGTCACTGAGCAATATCGATTACATTTTGGTTAAATGTGCAGCCCTGGCACCCACTGATCATTTTCCCTTATAATTGTTTTCTTTTTAAACAGCAATTTCAGTTAAATATATCATATTGCACAGCCTACTTTTGTTAGGTACTTATTACAGTATTAACTTACTGTAAATCCTTTATTTCAAATATGCTTCATATCAAATTTGTCGGATGTGTGTGTAGGCCCTTGTTTACTACACGGAGAGTTTGAGGAGCACGGACAGTGTTATTCAGAGAAATTCTTGTTTGGCGCTCAAATTCTTGGCGGTAAGCAAAAGCATTATTTACACAGTCTTGCAAACACTTTCACTCGGCACTTTAATTTTATTTAAATTCTCAAGCTCCAACACTGATTTGCGTGATTGTGTGCACTTGTGGTCCAGGCCGTGGAGAGTGTGGAATACATGGTGGAACTTCGCAGATGTCCGGATGAAGAAGTTCGCAAAGCTGCCCAAGAAGCGGCCCTATCTTTTGGTAGATCTGCCTGATTGAATTATGGATTTCACCCGCAATATATTTTAATTGATTGATGTCAATTTTGTCAGGTAAAAAAGGCAACGAGGCGGTCCAGAGGATGGAACAACTTGACTTGGAGATGCAGGAGGATTTTTTTCAGAATTTAGAGACTGAAATCACTTTACTATAAAGGCAACTTAGGTTTTATAGCCAAATTGATACGTATTTATAAACACAACTAAACAACAAAATCCCCTCAATGTGGTCACCTTGAACAGGGATGTCAAACTCATTTTAGCTGGGTGCCACATGCTAGAAAAAAAATCCCACGGGGGCCAGATTAGACAGAGAGAAAGATTGAGAAAAAGAGAAATGAAGCACAATAGAAAGAGAGGAGATAAAAAGACTGAAAACGAGCAAGAAAGTAAGAAACGGTGAGAGAAAAAAATAATAATAAAGTGAAAGAGTAATGGGAAAAGGGGGGATCAAATACAAGAATAAGGAAAGAAAAAAGAAAAGGAGAGAAAAGGAAATATCTGAGGAAGGATAGAAAAAAGTATACACAGAGAGAAATGTGGCTAGAGTTATTTTGCCCGGGTCGTGCCTACATTTAGCCACATCATGTGGGCATATTTAAAACTGCAGCTCATTTTTTTTTCTTGCGCTTCTATCACCATTGTCTTGCGAGCCGGACCAGAACCCTTGGCGTGCCTGATTTGGCCTGCAGGCCACATGTTTGACATCTGAGTTAGAACTTTGTCTCCTATATTAGTAAATTAAAATCAATTTAGAGGTTGTGTGTATTACTTAACAACCCAAATGGTAAAAAAATAATAATAAAAAAAAAACTATTGATTTACATAATTAAAAGTACATGAATGCGCTTTTAAAAAAAATACTTTTGGGTTAAAGAATTTACATTCCTACATTTTTTATTTTTTTTTACAGTATACGAGCCTTGTTTGGCCAGAACTTCCTACCAAAATAAGACGACGTACCGTAGGTTGATCAGACAGCAACCTGGTGAAATGTCCCACCCTATCAAGGTAGCTAGATGATATCAAATCAGTATTTGGAAGCAAGTCAAATAAGACTAAATATAAACAAAAATCTTGAGTCCCCACCAATACCTAATGTATTACAGCGTTCAAAGGCAAGCATAATAGGTAGGATGAAAACTTGCACATTTCTTAGAAAATCGCTAATAAGCACATCGCACTGGAGAACGGTTAGGACGTCTCAGTGGGTAGAAAGAGATAAACCTTATAAAAGGCTGGAAAAAAAATTAAAGAAAGATGTCAGTCTTTCCCATACATAGGAAGAGTCTGGCCAAGGTTTCATTCGTCCTGCAATAGTCTCATAAACTTGTATTCCTAAGAAATATATTTTTAATAGGTATAACCTACAGTAAAGGCAAAGTTAAAGTATCTTTTAAAATTTCTCATATAAATGATGGCAAACACCCTGGTGTGTATTTATGCTACGCATCTCTTGTCAAAAGAAATCTGTGCTAAGGCGTACTAGAGTGTTTGTCCTGCCCCGCCTGCACTATGATTTGACACAAATAAAAGTTGAACTCTCGTGATTTTTAGCGCTCGTTTTTGGTTGGATGACAGAATACAGCAACATACAGAGGTAAAAAAAAAAAAAAGCACACAGTCCCTTTAATTTTCATATTGAGGTGGTGGCCCCTAACGATGCTCCTGTGGGCTGCAATTTGCCCTGGGCAGCGAGACTCCTGATCTTCATGAATTATCACCTTAAAAAACACTAGCTGGGATTGGGTGTTAACCAGAGGTAAAAAGGACTAAAAACCAGCCCGACCCGACCCAGGCACGCAGGTATTAAAACCTGACCCAGCCTGAGCCCTACCAATTAACTTGATTCAAGGGACTGGTTCCAAAGTCTGTGTTGACTGAACACTTCAGATACCCTATTCAGTCCAAAACAAAGAAAGCTATCGGAGGAAAACCCAAATATTTTATTCCACTTAAAAACATCTTTGTGAAGCACACATGAGAATGAAAAGATTTCATGTTGCCTTCCAGCGTATGATTGTACTGTATGTGTCCCTGCGTGTGCGTATTGCTTCTTTTGCATTAGGTGAAAATACTGACACAATCACATCCAGAAAGGTGTGTGTGTTTGGGTGTGTGTGGCTGAAGTCAGAGGAAAAGAAGCGGTCTGGCAGCTGCATTGTCCGCTGTGTTTGATATTGTGCATGAACACGCACGTGAACATGTCCCCAGCAAACAAAATGTCTGCCACAGACTCCATTTTCAAGTCTTTTCAGTTAAAGTTGGTCGTGTATTCAGCATTTCTGCCGAGGGGCCATGCGCCTGTCTTAGGAGCCCACGATGGCCGGGTCGTGAGCGGCGTGCGGCAGGGCAGCATCCTTCCAGTGCAAGGAAAACCAAAGTCAAGCTTCAATAGTGGACTTCCAATCACAACATTTAGTTTCTATTGTTTACTATCATCTGAAAATGCTTTGCAATAGAGGTAGACCAAATTTCAGTATTATTCAACAAGCTAATTATTAACCCCTTAATGTTCTGGTAAAATTTGCCCAAAACCCCAATCCAAGACATACACCGATTTCATAGAATGCTGTTCTTGACCAGTTAGGAGAATATAGACGCTTTGGTCTCTTTTGAAAGGTAACACTCTGAAACAATCATTGCTACTAACATTGAGAACTCTTGAGTTGGAACACACAGAAATAGGTTTTTATTCTCGGCTGAATTTTTTAATTTAAACGTCTGTAGTTGGGTTTAGCATGAGCATCTTAGCTGGAAAACATCTGGGACAAAAGCCCAAAAACCCTTACCTGGTACAGTTTTATTTATAGTAATCAGGGAGCTATTCAAATTGTATGTACTTTTATACCTGTTGCTGCTAATCCTAACTATTTCCTGCACTGTTAGTTTTAGGTTTAAGTGAAAGATTAATTACTAATATACTATTTCAGTAAATATTAATGCCTCGTGTTGGTTTACTGCTTTGCAGATTTCACAATGAATTGTGTTTATTGTCATTTATATCAATATATTATGCATTATGTTTAACAGACAGCACACAGGAAATGCTATAACAGGGCAGCTTGTACAAGTTTTTATGTACCTATACAGTAAGACCTCGGTTATTGCGGTTAATGGGGACCAAAACCACCCGCTAAAAGTGAAAATCTGCGAAGTAGCTGCGCACTTTCAAAAAAAAAAAAAAAAAAAAAAATACACACGACACCGACACAGTTACAGGGATCCCGCACACATCCGCCTGTCAGTGCGCCGCATTACTGGGGTTGTCGGATGAGCGGGCTCCCCCTAGTTACGGAGGTAGCCCGATCACGCCGGCCGCCTTTTCTCGCACCGCGAGATGTGACGCCACGTCCGCCGAACTCACTCCGTCGCGCAGCCCGGGAGTGACCTCCGCCGACTAGCCCCCCCCTACCCCAGTCCCATCCAGCCGGCCGCCTTATCCCGCGTCCGCTGACGTTCCGCCGAAAAAACCCGCAAAAAGTGAAAATCTGCAAAGGAGCAACGCCCCTTCAAAAAAAAAAAAAAAAAAAAAAAAAAAAAAAAATTACCATTACAGACCGCAAAGCTCTGAAGCCGCGAACGTCGAACCGCAAAGTAGCAAGGTCCCACTGTATTTGGGTTGCTGCACTACCTAGCAATATTTCCTGCATGGTTTTGGTTTAAGATTAGTAGTATTTAGTTATGTAGAAATAGTATTTATTGAATATAGAAAGTTTCAGAGAGCCATCAAAGTTTTTGGGAATTGTATAACAAATATTCATTTCTGTTTTAATGATTAAACATTTCTTACACCAATCTTTAAGGTTTCACAGCAAATGAATATCGGCCTCATCTTAATAAAAAATTTGCATCAGCAGAGAAAAACCCATATCAGTCAATCCCTACTGGCCACCCACCAAGGTCCAACTAAATTCGATGGGTTACACAGAACTTGTTGTGCAAAGGCTACACATCCTTTGAATGAGTGAAATATTTGACTGTATACTCCAGGGCTGCAACAACTTATCGATAAAATAGATTGTAAATTCCTTGTATCACATAATTGTACGTTAAATCAAAGCAAATAAGAGTGCATACTATTGTTGTGACATTGGGAGTTGTAGTACCGCTTTCATCCTGCAGAGAGCGCCAAACCCGTTTTTATAAGTTTTTTTCTAATCCCGAATCTTGAACATTGTAAACACAATTAGCATTGCGTTTTAACTTTGTAATGTTTGACTATTTCATCATAAAACATAGTCAATAATTTTCAAGGGAAAAGACAGTGCTTCAGAAATACATAGAGAAAATATAATCTCATCTCATTTGCTGCACCGTTTATCCCCTTAGGGTCGCGGGGGTGCTGGAGCCCATCCCAGCAATCATCAGGCAGTGGGCAGGGGACACCCTGAACTGGTTGCCAGCCAATCGCAGGGCACACAGGGACAGACAACTCGCTCGCTCATTCACACCTAGGGACAATTTGGACCAGCCAATCCACCTGAAATGCATGTCTTTAGAATGTGGGAGGAGACCAGAGTGCCCGGAGGAAACCCACGCAAGCACGGGGAGAACATACAAACTCCGCACAGGAAGTCCGGTAGCTGGATTTGAACCCACACAGGAGGTTCCCAAGACCTTAGAACTGTGCCTGCACACGCGCTAACCACTGCGCCGCCGTGCTGCTAGAAAATATAATAAAATAGGTAAATAATAATAATAATGATACAAATTATATGTTTAGCTCTACACTAGACGGCAGATTTTTCAGCATATATAATGTTCATATTGTGAATGTTAACATGTTGCAAGATATAACCCCCAAATAAATTGTAGAAATGTTTTAAAAAGTAGGTTTGTTTACATTTTGGATATATTTTTTTTGTGGATAAAACAAAAAATGCAACACATAAAATGAAATGGATTGATATAAGTGTAAAAATAATATGATCTGAATACAAGGTGGTAGCAAAATAATATCTTACATATTTACAGGTGTATAGCATACATTTTTAATTATTGTCAAGTTAATTGAAACTTTTTTATTGTTTTAAACTACAGAATATTCCGTTTTTTGTGCACTACTAACCCTCCAAAACTTAAATACTTAAAAATGTCTCTTGAGAAATCTGATTCATCGAAAAAAAACCAGACTGATTCATCAATTATGAAATCAATCGTTATTGCAGCCCTTGTGTTTTGTGAATACCTGGCAGTGGTAGAGGAAGCAGTTCCCCCAGCAGCTGTAGCAGATGAGGAAAAGCGCGGCAAGGAAAACCAAGGCACAGATGGTGCACGGCTTCCTCTCCAGCAGGAAGCTAAGAAGGTAGAAGCCCATGAACATGGAGTGGTTGAACCACAACGCCGGATTGAGAGGCTTGGGGATCAGCAGCACCGGCAGCAGCCACTGCAGGCAATACATGCTTGACGCTGGATTTTGAAGGGGAGATTGGGGAGCGGCAACGACTAGGCGGGGCTGGAGCTGTGCAGTCTCAGCGGAGGTGAGCCGGGAAGTGGAGGGTGAAGGTCAACTTTGCTGAGGTCAGCTCATCCCTGCCGACATGCCACAACAAAAGTCAAATCGGTGACGCGACAGGCACTCGCCAAGAACGCTCAGTAATAATTGAAATGAAATGTTCATTGAAGGTATTGTTGGATACATTAATCAAAACATGACACAAAGAAAAAAAAAACAATGCTGAGAGTGAGCATGGCCAAATATGGTCACCTTACACCCCCTTCCCTAAGGAATTTTGACAGATCTGTTTCTGCCAACCTTTGCTTAAAGGTTTGCACCGTATTTGCACTAATAACCCGGTCAGGCAAAAAATTCCAAATATTTGGCATCCTGAAAGAAATAAAGTTTCCATGCAAGTTGCTGGTAGGTCTAGGCACCCGTAACTTATATCTGTGACCACGTAAACCAGGGGTGTCAAACTCATTTGAACTCGGAGGCCACACCATAGAACAAACATTCTGTCGGGGGCCGGAGTAGTAGATTCAAGAGAGAAAGAAAAGAGAGATAAAGAAATAAGAGAAAGAGGGAGGGAAACAAAAGATAAAAAGTCGTGAGAGAGAGAGAAAAGAAAGAGAGAGGAAAAAGGAAATCTAAAGAGATATAGAAAGACGGAAGGAGAGAAAAGAGGAAAGAAAGCGCGAAGGGTAGGAAGAGAGAAAGAGGAGAGAAAAGGAAGTTAGAGCAAAAGAGGTTAAAAGACAGAGAGAGAGAAAGAGACAAAGAGCAACAAAGGAAGAGAAAAAGAGAGAGAGAGAGAGAGAAAAGAAAGAGAGGAAAAAAGAAATCCAAAGTGAAATAGAAAGACGAAAGGAGAGAAAAGAGGAAAGAAAGCGCGAAGGGTAGAAAGAGAGAAAGAGAAAAAGAGAGACATGGAGAGTGAAAGAGACAGACACAGAGAGTGGGAGAAAAGGGGTGGGAGAGAAAGAGAGAGAGAGCAGGAGAGAGGAATAAGAAAGAGGGAGGGAAAAGGAGAGAGAGCAGGACAAAGAAAGAAAAAGAGAGAGAGGGAGCGAGCCTGAGAAACAAAAGATGAAAAGTCCTGAGAGAGGGGGAAAAGAAAGGGAGAGGATGAAAAAAATCCAAAGAGAAATAGAAAGACGGAAGGAGAGAAAAGAGGAAAGAAAGCGCGAAGGGTAAGAAGAGAGAAAGAGAAAAGGAAGTTAGAGCAAAAGAGGTTAAAAGACACAGAGAGAGAAAGAGACAAAGAGCGAGCGAGAGCGAGAGAGAGAAAGAGACAAAGAGCGAGCGAGAGCGAGAGAGAGAAAGAGACAAAGAGCGAGCGAGAGAGCGAGCGAGAGAGCGCGCGCGCGAGAGAGAGAGAGAGCGAGAGAGAGAGAGCGAGAGAGCGAGAAATAAATACAAGTAGAGTGTCTTTATTCGAGGCAACTGGCTTTGGAAACATCAAGTGGACATATTTCAACCTGCAGCTTGTTTTTCTCTTGCGCTTCTCTGAGTGTTGTCTCGCGGGCCGGATTCAATCCCATAGCGGGCCTGATCTGGCCCGCGGGCCGCCTCTTTGACACCTGTGACGTAAACCATCAACACGACAGAACTCAAAAAATTGATCAAAAGGCACATCGATCATTCCATGCAGTACTTTGAACACAAAAATTAAATCAAATCGAATTCTACGGACCTCCAAAAAGTCCAAGTTCAGTCTTTCCGGATATGACAAGTTGTGCATCCCAGGTATCCGCTTCGTATACCGTCTTTGAACTTCTTCCAGTAGGTTAATGTCCTTGAGTAAGTAAGGGTTCCACACAACGCTGTTATATTCTAACCCGGGTCTAACAAACGCAAAACATTCGAACTAAGAATGCTGGGTTCTTGTTGTAAAAGTTTCTGTAAATGTTTGATGCTATGTTATTGGCTTTGTTGGTAATTTTGGCGATATGCGTGATAAACTTTAGGTTTGAAGTAAGAGTGACACCCAGATCCTTATGTTCAGTAACAACATGCAAATCATGATCATTAATGTTATACAGCGGAACAGAACCATGAAAAAACGACTGTGCTAAGTATTTATGAGATGACAGTTGCAGTTGCCACTTTTCGGACCAAAGAAAAACTGATTTAATGTAATTTTGGAGAGAATCAATTGTTCCTGTCACCTGGGTTTTTGGTAAGAAAGCCGACAGTTTAGCATCATCGGCAAAAATTGAGATGTCACTACTTTGAATGGCCTCAGGTAGGTCGTTCAAAAAAACAGAAATAATAATGGTCCTAGTACTGAGCCCTGCGGTACCCCACTACAAACTTCCGACCACGCTGAAAGAACATCATCAATTTTTACGCATTGTTTACGATTTGACAAATATGCAGTTATCCATTCAAGCAGTTTTCCACTAATACCATAGCATTTCAGTTTTTGTAAAAGCTTGTTATGAGACACTCTATCAAAAGCCTTGCAAAAGTCTAAGTAAACAACATGACCAGCCATATTGTGAACAAAAAACATACTGGTAATATTATTCAAATGAGCTATTAAGTTAGTCATTGTAGAATGTCCGGACCTAAACCAATGTTGCTTAAACGTAAAAAGATTGTGCTCCTGTATAAATTTCCATATGGCATCTGAGATAATTTTCTCAAACACTTTACAGACACAGCTAGTCAAGCTAACTGGTCTATAGTTGACTGCACTTGTTGTGCTCCCCACTTTAAAAATGGGTATGACAATAGCATTAAGCCAGTCCTCAGGCAGCTGTGAATCCTCAAAAGATCTAGAGAACAGGTAAAATAATGGTTCACATAAAAAGTCAGCTAGCTTTTTAAGCAAGAAATTTGGAATTTTGTCAGGGCCGGCTGAAAATTTGCTGGGAAGTTTTATCAAGTATCTATGAATTAACTCCTTTGAAAGTTCCACAGAATTCAGAACAGCTGAAGTTCTGCTGGGAAAGTCGGGTGTAACACCATTGTCACGACCAAAAACACTGGCATACTGATCATTTAATATACGGACATTGTCAGCATTATATGTAGCAACGGTACCGTCAGATGCCTTCAGGTTGGGAATAGATGCCCTAGAAATTAGTTTACGATTGATGTATGAAAAGAATGTACGAGTATTATTAGCCTCTAAAACTTTATTTTCCTCAGCCACCCTTTCCCGCCTGATGGTCCTCCGCAGTTCCCTTGAAGCATCTTGATAACTTTCCAAGTATACCAACTGATCACGTTTATAAAGCTTGTGAATATACTGCTTTCGCCTATGCAATTCAGCTATATCCCGGTTGACGTGAGGTGTAACAGCAACTGAGGGTACATATACAGATATCAAAGTGTAAACAACAGATTTAAATATTGCCCACGAGAGGACGGTTCCTGAGAGACCAATCCATTTTTCCAACCGTTCTAGTAGGATATTGTGGTGCACTGTGTCAAAAGCAGCACTAAGATCCAGCAGCAGCAAAAGTGATGAAGCGCCAGAATCCATTGACATTAGGAGATCATTTGTTACCTTGATCAGAACTGTCTCAGTAGAGTGGTTAGCCCTGAATCCTGATTGCATGGATTCAAAAAGGTTATTCTCGGATATGAAAGCATTCAGCTGCTGTGCCACTACTTTTTCGAGTACTTTAGAGAGGAAAGGTAGGTTTGACACAGGTCTGTAATTACTTAATATTTCTGGATCAAGGTTGGGTCGTTTCAGTGTGGGTTTAATAACGGCGGACTTAAAAGCTGCTGGAACTACACCTGAGGAGAGTGATATGTTTATAATATTTAAAACTGAAGGTCCAAGGACGCCAAAAAGACTTTTAATATGTGAACCTGGGAGCGGGTCGAACTGGCAAGTTGTCGGTTTGGCCGCATTTACCACCTGTTTGAGATCATCAAGTGACAGTTCACTAAAACCGGCCATTTTCCCAAGGCAGCCACCCTGTCGTGCATCTGTAAATTTCAGTCCTTTAATATGTTTGGTATTAATAATTTCTTTAGCAATTTCTTCCTGTATGCATTGAATCTTCTTAGTAAAGAAGACCATTAAGTCCTGAGCAGAGTGTGTCGAACTATCTGCGATAGTCTGTTGCCTTGTAAGCGATGCTACAGTGTCAAAAAGGGCTTTGGGGTTGTTCTTTTGAGACGCAATCACCTTCAAAAGGTAGGCCGATTTTGCAGAGGCAAGGGCCGCTTTATACTTTAACAAGCTGTCACACCAGGTTTGATGGAAAACCTCAAGCTTGGTAGCGCGCCATTTTCTTTCCAATTTCCTGCATTCTTGTTTAAGGGTTCTAGTTTCATCAGTAAACCAAGGCGTGCGTCTTTTAGGACGTGATTTTAGTTTTATGGGCGCTATTGAATCCAGCACACTAGTCAGGGTGGTATTGAACTCATTCATGAGAGAGTCAATCGAGCCATTGTATGTAGGAAAGGACGCAACTGCTCCAGGAAGGAGTTCAAAGAGCTCAGAAACTGTGCCAGTGCTTATATTGCGTCCGCTAAATACTTCAGCTTTTTCAACACTACACTTAGCTAGCACTTCAAATGTAACTAAATAATGATCCGAGATAACGGTAGTACACGGTAACACCATAATGTTTGAGGTTAAAACTCCTCGAGTCAGAATCAAGTCTAGCGTGTTCCCGTCTTTATGGGTTGGCAAATCAACCAGTTGATTAAAGCCAAATGCATCAATTAGAGACCTAAACGCAATAGTAAGTGAATTGAGTGGGGAGTTCATATGAATGTTAAAGTCTCCCATAATTATAATTTTGTCTGCATAGGTTACTAGTTCAGACAAAAGTTCAGCAAATTCGTCTAAGAAAGTTGTGTATGGCCCAGGTGCACGATAGATAGTTATTACATAAATTGACAATAGAGAGGACCGCATCACAAGAGCCTCAAACGCCTTGTAATTATTAGAGGTACGTGGATTAAATTTGAGCGATTTTTCGGAAATTAGCGCAACACCACCACCCCTTTTCAACGTGCGTGCTATATGGCTACTCTCGTAGTCTGGGGGAGAAGCATAATTTAGCGCTAAGTACTCATCCGGGCGTAACCCTCTCAGATAGGACGCACTGTGTTAAATATGGTGAAATGACATCTGAGCCCTTTAATGTTACCTGCGGTGTTCCGCAGGGTTCAGTGCTTGGCCCCCTTCTTTTCAACATTTACATGCTTCCATTAGGTGACATTATTCGCAAGTACAATATCAGCTTCCACTGCTACGCAGACGACACTCAACTCTATCTTCCGTTGGAGGAATCTTCCACACTAAACTGTGGAAATTTGGAGGCCTGCCTCACTGAGATAAAAGAGTGGATGTCACTCAATTTCTTGCGTCTTAACTCTGAAAAGACCGAAATGTTAGTCATTGGTCCATCTAAATGCCGTGATATATTCTCAAAAACTACTGTGAACATTGACAAATGTCACATCACACAGAGTGACTCAGTTAAAAATTTAGGTGTCATATTTGACCCTGATCTAACCTTTGAGATGCATGTAAAGAAAATTACTAGAACCGCTTTCTTCCATCTTCGTAACATTGCCAAAATCCGTTCAATACTGTCTCAGTCTGATGCAGAAACTATAATTCATGCATTTGTTACCTCCCGTCTCGATTACTGTAATGCACTACTCTCCGGTCTCCCGAAGTCCAGAATCAAGTCTCTTCAGCTAGTACAAAATGCCGCAGCGAGGCTTTTAACTAGGACAAAAAAGTACGATCACATAACACCGATTTTGGCTAACTTGCACTGGCTCCCAGTTAGCCAAAGATGTGACTTCAAGGTTCTCTTAGTATTGTACAAAATCATACATGGACTTGCTCCCTCTTATCTTTCAGATCTGATCTGCCCCTATGTCCCTGTCCGAAGCCTACGATCTGAGAGTGCTGGTCTTCTGGTGATCCCGAGAGCAAAGAAGTGTTCTGCTGGTTCGAGAGCGTTCTCCATCCGGGCACCGGTGCTGCGGAATGCTCTTCCCCCTGAGATCCGATCTGCAACCTCAGTGGAAATGTTTAAATCTAAACTCACTTCTACTCCATTGCATATGAATAATAACCTTCTCTTCTTGTCGGCTGAAAAATAGTCTGTGTAATCTGTGAAGCCCTTAGAGACTTATTGTGATTAAGGGCTATACAAATAAAAATGACTTGACTTGACTATTCCCACAATTATAAAATAAGAGATACCAGTTGACACTAGACAAAAAGTATCTCATGCCATGTAGATCACAGTCTTTAAAATTCATGTAATTTTGAGCAGTGGTGTCTTTTTTAAGAGCCCGAGGCGTGTTCAGGAGAGTGAGTGATTGCTGTCGCGAGCTATCGCTAGCTTCTGAACGGCCAGTGATTATTGAGCGCTCGCGTGCCCGAGTAATCACGGGAGAAAGACCGCTTACTTTGATTTCCAACATGGCGTCGACAGTGCAGAAGATGGAGGATCTCACCCTGACGAGTGCTGTTGGCGATGTAATATATCGTCTTACATTGCCTGGTAATGTTTGTGAACAATGCAAGACAGGTATGACCCTTCCACTGCGTTTAGGATAACCTTAACTGTGTCAATATGCGAACTGTCGCTCATATCAGCCAACTCGCTCAAAGCAAGCTGTAGAACGAAATCCATTGTACTGTCGTCGGCCATTTTGGATCAGTAAGGCAATCACAGTGAGCGATTACAAAACGTTCAGCAGTGCGCGGCAAGCGATTATCAAGAGACTACATGTCTGATTACTCTCCTGAACACGCCTCAGGTTAAATTGGAAAGTTACAGAATCATGATCACTGGTAGAGAAACTCGGCCCAACGTCAATGTTTTTAATCAGATATCTGTCAGTGGAAAACACAAGGTCTAATACGTTGGACCCCCTGGTTGGTTTATCGACATGCTGAAAGAAACCTGCATTTGAAACCAAGTTTTTGAACATTGAAGTTAGATTAGAATCAGAATTTTGAAGAAAACTGTGGTGAAGGTCAGGAAAGTTAAAATCACCCATAAGTAGAATTTGCAATTTAGTATCAAAAATAAAATTCAGATGTTCGAACATAGCGACGTTGGCCTGAAAAGGGCTCAGACCAGAGCGATATACAAGCACTATTCTCAGCTTCACCCCAGAAATAAGAATATCACAACTCAATAACTCAATTCTATCGAATTGATAATTAGCGACAGAAAACAGTTATACCATGAGAAATCATGAGAAAAACTCCTCCATGTTGAGCATTTTTACGGTATGATATTTCGCTATAGTTGGCCCTGTGTCACCAGCGGAGTGCCAAGTTTCTGTAATTGCCAAAATATCAGGGGTGTAGAAATTGATGTACGAGACCAAGTCATCTGCCTTAGAAGTCAAACATTGGGCATTAATGAGATGAATCAAGGGGCTGTTCAATAAAGGCGAAGGCGACCTTAGGCATTTCCCGGCTTGACAATAATTTTCCCGTCCCGTATAATAATGTTTACTTCACCTTCGTCCCGACGGCGCTTAAGTTCGTCCTGTAGTTCCCTGTCGCGTTCCCTTTCTTTTGGTGTCATATCTGGACGAACAAATCCAGAAGACGTCGGAAAGGTACTTTTCACCCGATTGAATCCACGGAGAAACACCAGCCTTGATCTTGTATTCCAGAATCGGATCTTCACAATCCTGGGTTTGCCATCATTCCTCGGCCTTCCATCACGAAAAACTTCCAGAATGTCCTGTTTCTCTACTCCCGGAACTGCTTCGGCGACTTCCTGAAAGAGCTGGGTATCCTGGACAGTTTCACCATTTTCTCGATGTGTCTTTGCTCCAACCACCACGAGATTATGCTTCCTAGCCTCCTTTGCTAGCATTTCCTCTATTAGGCTAGTCGACATTCTGGCAACTTCTGGCGTCATAATCTCTCGGACCAGAGTTGGTACCATGGCCTTCACGGTTTCACGGACCGTGGAGACCAAATCAGCAGAGTTCAGAGCACCGCACGGCCCAGACGACCCGGATAAAGGCACTGGAGTGCTATCCACGTAGGTGAACACCGTTCCAGAGCTACTCAGAGAGGCGTAAGAATCCTTATCATAAGCGGATAAGCCGGGGACGCAGGACTTGCAGATGTAAGTAGCTTGCTTATCTTGAATCGCGAGGCTTAGGTCCTGAACTGACAATCCAGAGCACTCGTAATGGATGTAGTGCTTGCAGTGGCTGCATTGGATCATCGCTCCATGGTCCACGGCACCGCAAAAACATGGTTTAGACACTGCCTTTCGAGGCGCCATATCAAATAAATCAAAAACTCAGTTCAATTATTGAGCAAAACAAAACAAAAACTTAGACTCGACTTCAAAATACGGCATTTAGGACCCGCCGCATTTAGCGTGCGCTTGCGTGCCACTTCCGCGTCCTGCCACTCTTCTCCATTAATTAGAGCTGCAACGATTAAAGCATTTAATTTTTTAGTGGCAGCGTAATCCAACCAATCATTTTTTTTGCCATTACCGATACTGACGGTCAAAATGGGTGCGTTACTTTTGCCTCCAGAATTCCAAATTATTCGCCATACAACTTACAGTAACAGAAAATATTACATTCCCTGGTAACTACGTACTTTAACTGTAGAGCATTTCAGTTACAGACTCATTTACTTTTTGAAAAATGTAATGAGTTACTATAATTACTTTTTTAATGTAACACGCCCAGTGCTAGTTATCATACAAAGTTTTACAGTAATAGTATGAGAAATTATTGTGCAAGAATTGATCAGATTGATAAATATCACTGCCCTAAATTGCAAAACATTGTATGCAAAATGATTCAAACTAGAGTAGTAGCACTGAGACTGCTGTCACTTTACCAATAGACCACCAGTGTTACAAATGACATATGATAAAGCATCAGACCTTATCTCATAAAGACACATTTTTACTCAAAATGCCAGGAACAGTGATTTGCATCGTGCATTCTGATTTGTTTAACAGTGTCTCGACTTTTTCACCAACAAATTTTCGAGAATGTTGAATGGAGAACAATCTTTCAACAAAATACTAAACAAGCTCGTATGTACACATACATGTTTAACTGAAAGGTGATTGAGGCACAGGTGAAGAACTAGAGGGACTGTTTAACCTATCAGAATGCACTATACAAATCAATTGTGTGGTGACAGGAGTAAAAATAGTGTTATAATGGGATAAGCTTTAATGCCATTCCATATGTCATCTGTACTCAGGTTCAATTCCCTTTTGCATTAGAAGGGATTTTGGTCATCCATCCACGGGTCAACGGGGTTCGGCCGGGCACAGCCCGAAGGGACGACGTGGGACCCTCTTCCCATGGGCTCACCACCTGTAGGAGGGGCCAAAGGGGTCAGGTGCGCAGAGAGCTGGGTAGCGGCCAAGGGAGGGGTCCTTGGCGTGACGATCCCCGGCTACAGAAACTTGCTTTTGGGACATGGAATGTTAACTCTCTGGCAGGGAAGGAGCCCGAGTTGGTGTGTGAGGTTGAGAAGTTCCGACTAGAAATAGTCAGACTCACCTCCACACATGGCTTGGGCTCTGGTACCAGTCCTCTCGAAAGGGGTTGGACTCTCTTCCACTCTGGACTTGCCCGTGGTGAGAGGCACAGAGCCGGTGTGGGCATATTAGTTGTTCCACGGCTCAGCGCCTGTACGTTGGGGTTCACCCTAGTAGACGAGAGAGTAGCCTCCCTCCACCTTCGGGTGGGGGGACGGGTCCTGACTGTTGTTTGTGCTTATGCACCAAATAGCAGTTCGGAGTACCCAGCCTTCTTGGAGTGCTTAAAGGGTGTGCTTGAGAGCGCGCCCCCTGGGGACTCCCTCGTACTGCTGGGAGACTTCAACGCTCACGTGGGCACCAACAGTGAGAGCTGGAGCAGGGGGGGGCGGTACCCCAGTCTTATCCGGGCTGTGCGGTATCCCAGTCTTATCCGGGCTGTGCGGTACCCCAGTCTTATCCGGGCTGTGCGGTCCCTCTTTGCCCGGTGCCAGAGTCTGGTCCACATTGCCGGCAGTAAGTCGGATTCGTTCCTGGTGAGGGTTGGACTCCGCCAGTGCTGCCCTTTGTCACCGATTCTGTTCATAACTTTTATAGACAGAATTTCTAGGTGCAGCCCTGGTGGGGATGGAGTCCGGTTTGGGGGCCTTAGCATTGCGTCACTGCTTTTTGCAGATGACGTGGTGCTGTTGGCTTCCTCAGGCCATGATCTTCATCTCTCGCTGGAGCGATTCGCAGCTGAGAGTGAAGCGGCCGGGATGAGGATCAGCATCTCCAAGTCCGAGGCCATGGTACTCAGTCGGAAAAGGGTGGTATAATCCCTCCAGGTCGGGGAGGAGGTCTTGCAACAACTGGAGGAGTTCAAGTATCTTGGGGTCTTGTTCACAAGTGAGGGTAGGATGGAACGGGAGATTGACAGACAAGTCGGTGCAGCGTCTGTTGTCATTCGGACCCTGTACCGGTCTGTCGTGGTGAAGAGGGAGCTGAGCCGAAAGGCAAAGCTCTCAATCTACCGGTCGATATACGTTCCTACCTTCACCTATGGTCATGAACTTTGGGTTATGACCGAAAGAACACGATGCCGGATACAAGTGGCCGAAATGAATTTCCTCCACAGGGTGTCTGGGTTTTCCGTCATCCGGGAGGGACTCTGTGTATAGCCACTGCTCCTTCGCATTGAGAGGAGCCAATTGAGGTGGCTCTGATAAAGATGCCTCCTGGACACCTCCCTCGGGAGGTGTTCCGGGCATGTCCCATCGGCAGGAGGCCCCGAGGGCGACCCAGGATACGCTGGAGAGACTATGTCTCTCGGCTGGCTTGGGAACGCCTCGGGATCCCATCGGATGAGCTGGAAGAGATGGCTGGGGATAGGGACGTCTGGGCTTCCCTTCTAAGGCTGCTGCCCCCGCGACCCTACCTAGGATAAGCGGAAGATAATGGATGGATGGGATTTTGGTCAGCTGCACGCATTAATGCAATGTATTGCATTGTCGACTGTTGTCATCAAACACTTTCATCCAACAAAGTGAGGCATCTTGCATGATTATAATCTCTGCTGAGAGTCGCTAACGCACAACAGCATTCGTCTTGAGCGCTAATATACAGAAATTACGGCGTTGACATCAAGGACGTGTAGCAAAACTTCAAGCATTTTATCTTGGAATATACAAATAAAAAGATTACTTGCGAAGTTATGAAAAGTATACTTCCATATCATGGCAGTACATCAGTGATGCACAATTATTAAAAGAGAAACCACGTCGAACAGTTGAATAAAAGTCTGATTTGCTTTGGTAGGATTCAAGTACCGTATTTTCCGCACTATAAGGCGCACCAGGTTATAGGGCGCACCCCGAAAAAATAGTTTTTGGTCCTATTTTTGACATACATAAGACGCACCGGATTATAAGGCGCTACAATGGGAACGTCGACAAAACAGTCAGATAGTTCAGTCAAACTTATTACCCCCTTAAAATTCCGAAAGCTTGCAAAGACAAAAATACGTGTCGAGAACACGTGCGGATGCGGTGTCCGTACGATGTCACTCAAATGCATCGTTCCATCATTCGGAAGGTTCAAGTCTTGGGATTCAAGAAATGCCAACTTTACTGTGCATATGACAATAAACACTTGGAATTGAGTTTAATTTAAAAATAGACACTCCATTCCATCCATTATCTGCACCGCTTATCACAGAAACATCGAGTTCAGTCTGAAACAAGATACAGGGACAATATAAAACCCGGAGTAGCTCACCGAAGTCGTTGTGTTCATAATAATGTGCAGCTATCGTCCTCTTATATCCGTGAGGGTAGTAAATCCAGGAGAATAAAATATTTACAAATACAGAATAGAAAAAAATGCTTTCTCTATGCCGTCAGCCACGTGCTATACACATTCATCTTTTTCGGCCAATTGCAGGCTTTGTTTTGCCGTTTAAGCCAATGCCAGCCTGTAAATGATAAAAAGGATCCGCCCCTTGACCTCCGAATAACTTTAGCCAATAGTGATCGATTCAAATGATGATTGACACATTGGTTAGCCAATGAAACGCCGGTAAATAAATCCCAGCATACACAGCGTACTACTTGGCGTTCGGGGGAAAATCTAGTCGGCGGCTGCAAGTTAGTTGGAAAACTTTGCGATTTAATATTGATCCATAAATAAGGCGCACTGTATTATAAGGCGCATGGTCAGCTTTTGAAAAAAATAAAGGCTTTTAGGTGCGCCTTATAGTGCGGAAAATACGATAATATTCAAGCTAAAGTGGTTTTGATGGCATGCATTGTACTGTAAAATTAGGACTATAGGGCTGCGACTTTCCCCCCAAGCCTTGACCCTGCAACTTATGCAATGATGCGGCTATTTTACGCATTTATCTTTAATGATCGCCAGGGGCGGGCGAGCAGTAAAGGTAAGAGCGAGAGAGATGGAATGTGTGTGTCGAGGACGCAAGTTGAATGTAACTTCGCGCTCTGTGCATGAATAAAACTTGCATGAACAGACTCGTCATGGAAAAGGTGTCAATCGAAACTGGTGCACCAACTACCAGATTGGAAATAATTTTACGAATCTGATATCTTAAATCCCAAGAGTTTAAGCTTTCCAATGATATGTGTATGCATGAAATATTTCAGTGATTTGTGACCTTGTACATACAAGTCTTTGTTTATCAACTTCTAATAATTGCAACAAGGTAATAACATAGTAAGACAATAGTAATAACATGATATGGATTTCTAAAATGACAACTTCACTGGTAGCCCTTAATGCCAGCCAGTAACAAAAGTACCTCTCGTCTTTTAAAAAGTTGGTGACCTATTATTTAGACCAGTGTTTTGTAACCAGTGTGACGTTAGACCTTGTCTAGTGTGCCACAGGAAATCATTTAATTTTATCTTCATCTTTATCAAAAACACATTGACATTTCAGCAGAGTAACTGTAACACTCATCCATATCAGTAGGTGGCAGTAAATATTTTTTAATATAATAGTACTTATTATCTTAATAATGAAGTATTACAGGAAAATAAATTATTTTGTTTGATGGAGCTGTTTAAGATTGCACTAAAAAGAAACTAGGAATTAGCTGATTTCAGTCATTTTATTTCACTACTTAAAAAAAACTAAGTGACATTGTAGTAAAAATGTTTTTTTCTACTGGTTGATACTTTTTTCTCATTTTAAATATCTCAATGTTATTTTTCCAGAAAACAAACCTGGATAAAAACAACCCAAACCCTTGAAAAATAGTAAACATGTGGTAGTATCTAAAATTAAAGCAAATTTATTCACTAAAATGAATAACCTGCAACATAAATGATTGGAAAAACTGTATTGTCGGTTAAGGCCACACAATTCAACTCTTAAAAATTTGAAATTGGTGCTGGAAATGAAAATAAAAGTAAAAACCTAGTAACAAATTTTCGGGTTGTAATTTTTGTCCAATAAATGATCATTTTTGTTATTTCTCTATAAAAACAAACAAACAAATTAAAATAGAGTAAAATTTTAAAACAGGTTAAAAATGTTAAATCCAAAACTTCGGTTAAATTATTAACCAAAATTTAAAAAAATCTATGTAACCTACTGGGGCCAGGTGGCCAAAAAGACTTTATACCGTCAATTTAGGCAGCGCAATAATTAATAAATAAATTGGTGCCATTGTAAATATTTTTAACAGATGTGCTTTTCTGTAAAACACTAAAACTTTTCTAGATGATCAATGCGGTATTACACAAACACAGATTCAAGTTTTTATTGCAATAGTCTACGAGGTGCTTGTCAACATAAGCATAGGGAAGACCAGGTGAGGTGTAACACATGGATAGGGGTAATGGTCAAAGTTTGACCAATTGGATAAAAATTTAATTTTTTTTTCTTACATATCAAACATACTACAAATTGACACATTTCTGTAATGTCCACATTATTGGGTTCAATCCTATGTGTTGTTTTTCATGCTAGCGAACAACCAAATGGAGGAAAATGTTAGTTTAATCATGACTGATTGGTACGAGGACAGTTGGGCAAAGAAAATGAGTAAATAAAAGAAAAAAGTGGGTACAGTGTTTTGATTGCAAGCAGTTTGCCTTAGAGGGCTGCACCCGCTAGCTTATACAATTGCCACAACTGCTCGTCAGACTCTAGATTAGCGATGCTGTCCATACAAAAACATAGGTTACTGTATGACACAAGCACTTTGTTCTATTCCATGCTCTTCTTGTCATGTTTCTTTTAAATCAAGACTTCTTCAAATATTGGGCTATCTGAAACCCATTTATAATAATGAATTACACTGTTACAACTATCTACTTTTTTTTTACAACCGCACCCAGTACTGCAGGGCTGTACAAACTTTACAGAAAGTGCTCCGGATTTGATAAACTGCAAATGTGTGGGGGCAGTGTCTCGTGAAAAAGCTCTACTGTGCCATTAAAACAACTTTCAGTTGCTTCACCATTTCACAAATTTCGTTTCCAGTTAGCTTGTTGTGGTGAACATGTTTGGTTTGGTAGTGCCTCTCTATTTTATATTCTTTGAAAACAGCCAGTCTCTGGGCAAATACAGGGAGTGCAGAATTATTAGGCAAGTTGTATTTTTGAGGATTAATTTTATTATTGAACAACAACCATGTTCTTAATGAACCCAAAAGTCTCATTAATATCAAAGCTGAATATTTTGGAAGTTGGAGTGGGGCTTTTTTAGTTTTAGCTATTTTAGGAGGATATCTGTGTGTGCAGGTGACTATTACTGTGCATAATTATTAGGCAACTTAACAAAAAACAAATGTATACCCATTTCAATTATTTATTTTTATCAGGGAAACCAATATAACAGCTCAACATTCACAAATATACATTTCTGACATTCAAAAACAAAACAAAAACAAATCAGTGACCAATATAGCCACCTTTCTTCGCAAGGACACTCAAAAGCCTGCCATCCATGGATTCTGTCAGTGCTTTGATCTGTTCACGATCAACATTGCGTGCAGCAGCAACCACAGCCTCCCAGACACTGTTCAGAGAGGTGTACTGTTTTCCCTCCTTGTAAATCTCACATTTGATGAGGGACCACAGGTTCTCTATGGGGTTCAGATCAGGTGAACAAGGAGGCCATGTCATTAGTTTTTCTTCTTTTAGACCCTTTCTTGCCAGCCACGCTGTGGAGTACTTGGATGCGTCTGATGGAGCGTTGTCCTGCATGAAAATTATGTTTTTCTTGAAGGATGCTTATCCCATGCTAAGAACATTACCGGGGACCCCTCTCACCCCCATCATGGACTATTCACTCTGCTAGCCTCTGGGAAGAGGTACTGCAGTGTGCGGTGCAGGACCACCAGGCTCCGCAATAGTCTAGTCCCCCTGGCCATTAGACTGTTAAATGGTCAATCTAACATATAGTTAACTTAAATCTAAACGGCTGCTAATTTGACTTTTGCACTAGTGGCAGTTTTTTTTTATAGCTTGCCACTCCTTGCACATTTGATCTCTGCACTATTGTTACTTACAGTGTTATTACTTACAGTGTTATTGTTTACAATATAATGGTACTGTGTACCTGACTTGTTAACCTGACTGCCCATCTTGCACATCTGGTTAGCGTCTCTTCTTGCACTATCGGCACTATGGTAAATAACACAATACAGCTTTATTTATATCTGTACACTGAAGGACACTGAGGGAAACTGTGGGAGTCAGATCCATCGACATTTCGTTCTGTATACACGTGTACTAGAATGACAATAAAGTAGATCTGAATCTGAATCTGAATCTGAATCTGATACCAGTACCCCACCTCCACCTTGCTGGCGTCTGAGGCGGACTGGAGCTCTCTGCCCTTTACCGATCCAGCCACGGGCCCATCCATCTGGCCCATCAAGACTCACTCTCATTTCATCAGTCCATAAAACCTTAGAAAAATCCGTCTTGAGATTTTTCTTGGCCCAGTCTTGACGTTTCAGCTTGTGTGTCTTGTTCAGTGGTGGTCGTTTTTCAGCCTTTCTTACCTTGGCCATGTCTCTGAGTATTGCACACCTTGTGCTTTTGGGCACTCCAGTGATGTTGCAGCTCTGAAATATGGCAAAACTGGTGGCAAGTGGCATCTTGGCAGTTGTACGCTTGACTTTTCTCAGTTCACGGGCAATTATTTTTCGCCTTGGTTTTACTACACGCTTCTTGCGACCCTGTTGACTATTTTGAATGTAACGCTTGATTGTTCGATGATCACGCTTCAGAAGCTTGGCAATTTTAAGAGTGCTGCATCCCTCTGCAAGATATCTCACTATTTTTGACTTTTCAGAGCCTGTCAAGTCCCTCTTATGACCCATTTTGCCAAAGGAAAGGAAGTTGCCTAATAATTATGCACACCTGATATAGGGTGTTGATGTCATTAGACCACACCCCTTCTCATTACAGAGATGCACATCACCTGATATGCTTAATTGGTAGTAGGCTTTCGAGTCTATACAGCTTGGAGTAAGACAACATGCATAAAGAGGATGATGTGGTCAAAATACTCATTTGCCTAATAATTCTGCACTCCCTGTAAGTGTAAAGTTGGCTGCTTTTGGTTGTGTATTTCTCAGACTTCCATGCTATGAAATTAACCTGTTTTCATATTCTTAATGTAAAAACAATCATCACACACATACACATAGTCACGTTTCAAAGATCAGTCTAATTCCATTATTTGTAAATACGTTTCTCAATTTTATTTCATTTTAATGTGAAGTCGCGCTCATGTGTGACTTCATTTCTTGTTTGTGTGAAATCAATAAACCACGCCTACTGACCGGATGTTTTCAGTTTAGCCTGGGCGGCCAGCGAGCGTGGCCGGTCAGGCTGGGCTGGGATGTCCACGATGTAGATTTAAAATCTCAATAAGTGTTTTTATCTGAGTAATTCTGCCAACAGAGCGTTTATATCTTGTATATCTCTCACAATAAGACAGTTGTTTCGCGTTTAGCAGAAAAATACTTAAATTTCCACTTGTCCTGGAAGTGGCGCCCTCACAGTCAACTTTCCTTTTTTTTTTTAACAATCACCATGGCGGAAACGGGGTGGACAAAAATTCTCACAGGAAGCCAAAGGGCTACTGTCATGATCTGGTGAAATGGTATTTTTTTTTTCTGTACACATTTATGCGATCAATACTATTGGAGGGCCACACATAAATTTTACAACAAGCCGCGAACCAGTAAAAATGTGATCACGGCCCATAACTGGCCCCCGGGCTGTACTTCAGACGTACCTACAGTACGGTTGTAACACTATGTATCTCTGAGATACAGTCACCTACTGATGCAGCTACTTAGCACTCTACCATATATATCTACTTGTAAAAGACAATTTAAGGGACCATGTATAAGAAATTCAGAAAACTAAAACAAAAAGTTATAAAATGGGGAGGGAGAAAGCAGAATGTGTTACAACTGTACCTGGTCTTCCCTGTATGCAATAAGACTTGCTTAGGCTGCTAGTCTCAAACCTTCTTTGATTATTTAAATTGGTTTGAACAATTTCATTGACACTATTAACAGCAAATAAACAATGTGAGGTTTGAACCATTTTTCGATAATTTTAGCAGCAATTAAGCATATTCACAATTTCGTTATATCTGACAATATGACATTTTAACAATTTTTTCAACATTTTTAACAGCAATGCTGGTGACCCGACGATGAAAACACTTAAAAAGGAATGTTTACAAGAATGACGTGGACCTAACTCCAGAAAAGAATGACGTAACTTCGAATTGTCCTCGGTGTTGTAAAAATGAAATCATAGACTCTTGTCCGCAGGAGTCAAGCGTTCATTGGACACTTTGGCAGAACTCAAATACAACAAAATTGTCAATATTGAGTTCCTCTCATGCTTTTCCCATTACACGTCCTGCGTGGGGCTAACCGTGCTTGATATCGATGATGCAGCGTCGACTGCGTCTAAACTTTGTTCTACAGTGTCGTCATTTAAACGCTTTTACGTCTTATAAATGCAATAATTTATCCTTATCGTTGAAATTCGGCGTTCAAGCAAGGTCACGCCACGGAGGCCCGCTTTCGCTTCAATCACGCCGCACAAAGGAGGCAAGACGGGCCGAATGCGGACAGACGTTCGTCCTTAATAACACGTGAGGAAAGCAGAAGAATAAACAAACCTGACAAGTGTTTGCATCATGATGCCTGTCAAAGTGTTCACGAAAACCAGTTAGTTATTTGGTTCCTTTTCGGTGAGTGACTGCGTATGTTTGCTGGAAAGCAACTCGGCTAAATCGTGACGAGGACCTCCACTGCCAGCTGGCTGAGGTGTTCATACATTTGCCTGAAAACAAAAGTACTTCTTCGTTGGATGAGTTTGGGACAGCTCGAGTACATTGCTGACCTCTACAGGTTGACTAGCATAGTCCTTTTCAAATGGGGCTATGTGTGTATAAGAGGATACGTGAGATAAGAAACAAGTTTATTAAAGGGACAGTGTCTATTGTTTAGCGCCTCCTTGTGGTAAAAATCCCCGTTACCTAAGAAATCAATATTTGAATGACAAGCAAAAAAAGATAAACTTTCATATACTGTAAATGTGATTTTTTTTTTAAATACTCGTATGTTAAGAAATGTAAATAGATGTATGGGGGGGGGGGGGCTGTATGGGCACCCCCCCCCCTTTAAATGTGAATCGTGCCCACCCAGTCAAAATATCAGGAATATCTATTGTAGTGTGGAACTGGATACTTAAAAGGGACGACGTAGACAGGGGCGTTATCAGGAGGGGCATGGGTGGGCATTGCCCACCCAAGAACACGCTCTGCCCACCCAAAGGAAAAGTGGATGTAGTACTGACAGCAGTCTGGGCAGCATATGCTATCTCATTCATCCAATATTGTGTATGTCAGCAGACACTAGCGTGGACTCTCCTCCCCACTACAGCACACAGTGTGTGCGTCAGTCCCTACGGAGGGAGCCGCCACTCCCAGCATATCCCTTTTACTTAAAGCGGCGCCGCCGCGAGCAGCAGCCTTTCCAGCAGCTCCGTGTTATTTTTCGTAATTTTTGTGGTTTATTGTTTCAATTGTCTGCTTCTATCTTAGGTGTTTTCTGTCCCGTTTGACAAGTACACTTTTGATTACTTTCTATCCTATAGTTATGGGTTCTAGCCCACAAAAATGCGTTTATTTGAGGAATCAACTCCTTGCCCTGAAGAATTCTTGTGCCAGCGTGATGAGGGTGCCCTATTGTGGATGGAGAGCCAGAGCTAGCTAAGCGGCTAGCGGCGTTATGAGTCTTCGGTACGGTCCGTAATCATGGTAAATGTGAACTCTCTACCAAATAAGACCGACAAACTGGCTGTGCTAGTGAAAAACTTTAAAGCACACAGGGAGCTGAAACGTGGCTCACGTCTAGCATCCCGGACGCTAACGTGGAGCTATCCGGCTTCAGCTCTGTTAGACAGAGATACGAAAGCCTGCGGGAACCGAAGAGGAGGTGGTGTATCCCTGGGCACAGATTTCCATCTGCTGCAGGGACGTCGAACTTTTGGACTAATGTGTGACATCATCCACTCCGCTGTGGCTAAACTACAAAAAAGCACCCCGAGGGCATCCTGTTAATCTGTTAATAAACAACAAAGGAGACTGCTGGAAGTGTGAATTTCCCTACGAGGATGAATAAAGTATCTATCTATCTATCTATCTATCTATCTATCGAATGGAAATTTTAGGCTCGGCTGACTAAAAACAGCTAGATCTTTCGGTTGACAAGCAGCTCTCCAGATTATTTCTGTTGCTTTAATCCAATAATTTCCAATTATTATTTAGTATTGTTTAGTCATTTAGTGTACTAAATGACTTGAAAGGTGGAAAATACGCCAAAAACAATGTAAAAAGAAAGAAGAAAAAACTGAATAAAAAAAACATTTGAAAGTCCCAAAAAAAAAGACACTGAACATTAAGCCTACGGCACAACAAGGAGTCTCTTTGCCATTTAATCCTTAGTCAGCAAAAAGGCCTGACACCATACACTGGTTTACCCCCTCTGCATCCTATGTTTCAATCCCATCTCAGCGAAAAATAGTGGGGGGTAAAAAAAGAATGTACTAATGGCATCATGTCATAAACATGTTTTATAAAGAATACTGTACCTGGAATACAACAATATTATTTTTTAAAGATCTTGAAGAATAACAACCTATGGGGTCACTTTTGACCCCACTTGTGCATCCAAGGGGGAATGTGTGTATATAAATATATATATATATATATATATATACTGTATATATATATATATATATATATATATATATATATATATATATATATATATATATATATATATATATATATAATACAAAATAATGAGATAAAGCCAGTGTCCTATTAGCGCCAGTCCCAAGCACGGAGAAATGCAGAGAGCCCCTGCATTATGAAAATGAATGCACCCTCAAGACTTCTTGGAGCCCATAGTGGTCATAAAACACAACATGGCTGTACTTGTTTTGTCCTATGTCACACAAGTTAAATTTTAAATCATTTTGCATGAAGCCATCTTTGGAACAGTTCGTCTTCAAAAATTAAAGGCTAAAGAGACAGATTACAATCTCAATTACAATCATTCGATTCTTCAACTAACATCTGTATTTTTTCCTGATTAATGTATTAATATGATTACAAATTCTCAATATATGTTTATTTCTTGTTTTTATTTTGTTTAAAACATTTTTTTTAATATATTTGAGAGTGGTATATTTTTTTCAAACCTGATGTGGCCCAAACTCACCCAGACTCAAGGTCCTGTGGCCCCACAGGAAATCAAGTTTGAGACCACTGCTCTTAGTAGTCTGTCTTACTGTGAGTAAATAGGTGCCGGATAGTGTTTGTAAGCTTTTTTATGGCTTATTAAGGGGACTTGCAAGATGTGAAGCACATTTGCTGAAATATTTTAAAAGTAAACATTACATGATGTCATTATTTTCGGAAGATAGTACACATAACTAATATTGTCGCTCTCTATAACACTTGGGTCAAAACAAATAATTTCAGTTAAAAAGTACATTGTTCACTATAAAGTTACTTAGATATTTAGTTATTACTCCTAGTGGTCAAAAACAACTTCTTTCATTGAAAACAATCTTGATTTGAATCATGAACTACCAAATGAACGTGCATGTAAAAAATAATTCTAGGTAAACAAATTTGTACTTATTTTACGTAACATGAAGGCCACATAGAGGGTTCTGACATGATTGGCCACCATTTTTCTGCTGGAGGTAATTTAAAAGTACAACAACTATGGGTGAATGAATGAATCCATTAATATCGTCCATACTGAGCAAGTACTTGGATGGGTTGATACTATTGCTGTCTTCCCATTTTATATATAATTACGGTGGCTCGCGAAAATATTTGGCCCCCTTAAACTTTGTGACCTCTTGCCACATTTCAGACTTCAAACATAAAGATATGAAACTGTAATTTCTTGTGAAGCATCAACAATAAGTGGGAGACAATCATGAGGTGGAACACACTTTATTGGATATTTTAAACTTTCTTAGCAAATAAAAAACAAAAAAGTGGGTATGCAAAATTATTCAGCCCCATTGAGTTAATACTTTGTAGCGCCACTTTTTACTGCGATTACAGCTGCAAGTCGCTTGTGGTATGTATCAGTTTTGCACATCGAGAAACTGATATTTTTGCCCATTCCTCCTTGCAAAACAGCTCGAGCTCAGTGAGGTTGGATAAAAAGCGTTTGTGAACAGCAGTTTTCAGTTCTATCCACAGATTCTCAATTGAATTGAGGTCTGGACTTTGACTTAGCCATTCTAACACCTTGATATAGTTTTTTTGTAAACCATTCTATTGTATCTTTTGCTTTGTTTTGGATCATTATCTTGTTGCAAGACAAATCTCCGTCCCTGTCTCAGGTCTTTTGCGGACTCCATCAGGTTTTCTCCCAGAATGGTCCTGTATTTGGCTCCATCCCTCTTCCCATCAATTTTAACCATCTTTCATTTCCCTGCTGAAGAAAAGCAGGCCCAAACCATGATGCTGCTACCTCCATCTTTGACTGTGGGGATGTGTTGAGGGTGATGAGCTGTGCTGCTTTTATGCCAAACATAACGTCTTGTATTGTTGCCAAAAAGTTTGATTTTGGTCTCATCTGACCAGAGCACCTTCTTCCACATGTTTGGTGCGTCTCCCAGGTGGCTTGTGGCAAACTTTAAACAACACTTTTTATGGATATCTTTAAGAAATGGCTTCCTTCTTGCCACTCTTCCATAAAGGCCAGATTTATGCAGTATACAATTGTTACAAATACACACCAGTCTCTCTGACCTGCCTGGTGTGTTCCTCGTTCTTCATGATGCTCTCTGCGCTTTAAACAGACCTCTGAGACTATCACAGTGCAGGTGCATTTATACAGAGACTTGATTACACGCAGGTGGATTCCATTTTCATTGTTAGTCATTTAGATCAACATTGAATCATTCAGAGATCCTCACTGCACTTCTGGACAGAGTTTGCTGCACTGAAAGTAAAGGGGTTGAATATTTTTGCACACCCACTTTTTCGTTTTTTTATTTGTTAAAAAAGTTTAAAATATCCAATAAAGTGTGTTCCACTTCATGATTGAGTCCCACTTATTGTTGATGCTTCACGAGAAAGTATAGTTTTATATCTTTGTGTTTGAAGTCTGAAATGTGGCAAGAAGTCACTAAGTTCAAGGGGGGGCAAATAGTTTAGCAAGCCACTGTATGTTCATGGAGTAAATATTGCAAAGACAAAAAATTATGGCTGCAACAAAAAGGGGTCAGTGTGTTATTCAGTGCCTCCTAGAGGTAAAAAAAAAACTTTGATTTGAATATTATCAAAAATCCATGTACTATCATACCAACTTTTTAAAAAAAATCATAGGTTGAGAAATTCCAGACATACCAGACAACACAAGTGCCATCTTCCAGGAAAATGCATACAGTCAGAAGAATTTAAGAATGGTTCATTAAATTCCTGATGCGAGTCAATTTTTTTCTCAGTTATACTTTATTGAGGTTAAAGAAAACAAACATGGCAACAATCATTTCCATTTCCCGGATTAAATTAGTAGATATACCGAAGGAAGTTGTTGAATGGGTGGCAGCGAGATGCGGCACGCAAACATATTTTAATCATCCCCAAGGTTATAGAGGAAATCCCAGAAGATGTGTCCGGAGGTGGGTAGTAACGAGTTACATTTATTCTGTTGCATTCATTTGAGTAAGTTTTGGGACATTTTGTACTTGTGGGAGTAATTTTAGATCACTATACTTTTTACATTTACTTGAAGATTTGTGAAGAAAAAACTCTACATTGGGCTACATTGAATAAGTAACTTAAATCCCCTCCACCTAAGTACACGCATTTCTCCTTGAGTAATTTTCTCAGTTATACCTTATTGAGGTTTAAGAAAACAAACATGTACTCCAAAGGTAAAAAGATAAAAATAACTGCATAGAAATTCAAGTACTTTACTTTTACTAGAGTAAATTTCTGGATGACTACTACTTACTTCTAATTGAGTAATATTACTCTGAAGTAACAGTACTTTTCCTTCATTATTTTTTGGGCTACTCTACCCACCTCTGGTTATGTCTCACCTGAGGAATCTGTGTTTGCTATAGCCACAGAATTTGCACCACTGAATAAGAGGAAATTGGCCCTTTTAAACGGAATAACATGCACAGCATTATTATAGTCACCAGCAATTGTCATATAGTTATATAGCTGTTTCATTTTTGGATAGTTATTTTAACACATAAGTTTAGAACAAAATTGATATAAAGAGGAAATCACTGGATTCGATGATTTCAGATGCAAAACATTGAGAAGTCTGAATGATACCAGTGAACCATGAAACTCACTGTGCATACAAACGTGTTTTAGAAGTATTGGTCAAGTGCAAAAGAGATTTTATTGGATATTTGTTGTTATTTTGACTATTGCGTAATTGTCTCTACCGGCCAATCATGTTGCTTTTCTTTCATTTCCACACCTTTTAGGGCTAATCGGTTATTGTAACCTTGAAAATTTTATTAAAAGAAGGGGCTCAGAAGATGGTTTGAGAAAGGGAGGGAATTCTCTGATCTGAAAGATTCTCTCCTGGTCTATTTTGCATGTTCAAAGTACATTGATTTCTTCTCATGTTATTTTGAGACTCTACTAAAGTTTAAACTTAACACCATGCATGGTTAAACCCATATTGCCAGAAAGTCAGTAAACTCGCAATGGCGTTCACAGGAAACAGTTACCTTGCTACTATTAGCTTACCACACCACTTATGCAAAACCGGTTACGAATGCCCCAATGAGTGCGAAGTAAACTGCCTCCATGTCAACATGAGAAATTTAGAGCAGTGCTGCCTTTCAGCTATATATAATTTGAATGGGAAACATTTTAAACCTCTAGATCTATTAGACAAAAGTCAATATTTGCAGATGTGAAATCAAAGTGCTTTTTAATTTTTTTTCCTGACGGTTGCCAATCATGGTAGCTGTGTCTAACACAGAGGTGCTCAAATAGTGGGGCAGCCTCCTTGGCGTGCTTGAGGCTCCGTCAAGGGGGCCTGGGCACGTTTGATTTTTACCTTTCCCGGAATAAAGCCGAATTGCACCTCCACAACACTGGGGGGCAGTAGCGCTCTCTTTGCAGTGTTGTGTTTACAATTAGCTGACATATAGCATAATGGGAGGAGACAGGTGGAGAGAGACGGGTCGGAGAGACAAATGTCTCCTCTCGAAAGTTAAGACAAGAACGAGAGAAAGGGAGCTGAGCAAAAAGCGGTGTGCTCGCCATGTTAAAAATGTGGGCAGGGGACAGCACAAAGCCAAACTAATTAAGCTGTCACTTCAATACATTACAACCCAATCACGCTGATAATACATAAATTGTCATGTTACCACCAATATCGAGCAATCGTTGTTTTGTCCACACTAATATTATGTGATCACTTGAAAAAAAAACGATCTTGGTGAGAGGATTTCTTCTTCCGAGGGGGGGGGGCGTGACAGAAAAATAATTGAGATGCACTGGTTTAACAAAACCCGGCTGTCTTGCGAGTGCATCGTTCCTCTAAAGTGACCTTCTTTAAAGGACAAACACTACACCCTTGTTGTTCTTTCTCCATTAAAGATGCGTGTCTTCCTCTTCACACTCCTCAGCTGCTGTTTGGTTGACAAACACCTAGCGGAACAATACAATTTTGCTACTAATTAAACAAAATATAGACAGGACAAAATTTTGATATAGTACTATAAATTTCCGTTGAGCGAGACCCCATTTTTGGATGAAAATGTTTGGGCTGAACTAGAAACTTGAATGAATGAATGAATGAATGAATGAATGAAAATTTTATTTCGAACATAAAAATAAAAACAGGACAAAAACAATGAGTCAACAACGAAATAATGTCCCACAAAATGTTCGAAAAGGGGTAGTCAGAAGCAGATGCTTATTTTTCCTACCCCTTTATCTTCCCTATTAAATACATTTTATAGATAGCTCCCTCTTGTGTACAATACAACAAAATCTCATGGATATACTTATTACATAGGTCAGATATCAATAATTATAAGTTACAATAATCACATATTTTATACACTAATCTTCGCAATACCCATCCCTCAACGTCATAATGCGCATAATGTCACTGCGGCACCAGTGATAATATCAATAAAAATAAACACAATATTTATAACAGTTCTGATGTGATAATAGCACAATAACAACAAGTTAGCCATGGTTTGAAGTGCAGTATTCCCAGTCTCCCTCATATCCCATTTTCTTCATCTCTGTATTTCGCCAGTAATGCTTTTTTGTATTTAAATTTGAACACATGGATATTTGGACATTGTTTGATTTCATTTTGCAAATTATTCCAAAGTCTGACTCCACACACAGACACACACATACTTCTCCTGGTGGTTCTCACCTTTGGGATTTTGAATTCACCACAGCCCCTCAAGTTATAATTTCCCTCCTTCCGAGTGAATAATCTTTGTATGTTTTCTGGCACTATGTTTTTGTTGACTTTAAATAACAGTTGTGAAGTGAAAAATTTTATTAAATCATCCAGTTTCAATAAATTGGACTGCATGAATAAAATATTGGTATGATCCCGATATCCTACCCTGTGTATGGTTCTTATTGCACGTTTTTGAAGGATAAAAAGGGGCTGTAGTGAACTTTTGTAATTATTTCCCCAGACTTCTGCACCATATGTTAAATATGGCAGAACGAGAGAACAATATAATAAATACAATGCATTATAATGTAAAAGAACTTTGGTTTTATTAATTATTGAAATGCTTTTAGATACCTTTGTTTGTATGTGTCTGATGTGTGTTTTCCAACTTAGTTTATTGTCTATTATGACCCCTAAAAACTTAATTTCTGATACAATGTCTATTGTGACACCATCCATTTTTACTTCTAAATTTTGATTTGCCTTACGATTACCAAAGAATATTACTTTGGTTTTATTTAAATTTAAAGATAATTTATTTATATCCATCCATACTTTTAGGTTAATTAGTTCACGATTAATACAGGTTACCAAATCCATATAGTTATCATTTGAATAGAAAATGTTAGTGTCATCTGCAAATACTACTATTTTCAATAGTTTTGAAACATTAAAAATATCGTTAATATATAAATTAAATAGCTTTGGTCCCAGGATAGAACCCTGTGGTACTCCACAACAGATGTCCAAATATTCAGATGAAAACTCTCCCATTTTTACATATTGCTTCCTCCCCGTCAAATAACTTTGAATCCATTTCAAAGCCACTCCCCTGATGCCATATCTTTCCAGTTTTTTTAATAGTATATTATGATTAATGGTATCAAATGCTTTTTTTAAGTCAATAAATACCCCGACTGCGTATCTCTTCTTTTCTATACTGTGGGTGATTTCTTCTACTGCATCAATAATTGCCATTGTTGCTGATCTGTTTGCTCTAAAACCATATTGACTTTCATTAATCAATTTATGTTTATCTACAAATTGTTCCAGTCTATTATTGTAAAGTCTCTCTAATATTTTAGAGAACTGAGGAAGCAGAGATACCGGTCTATAGTTTGTAAAAATGTGCTTGTTCCCATTTTTGTATATTGGTATAACTTTTGCTATTTTCATTTGATTTGGAAATGTGCCTGTTAGAAATGATAGATTACAGATGTAGGTCAATGGTTTCACAATGCTGTTTATAATTTGCTTAATTAGTACCATATCGATGTCAAAACAATCCATAGACGTTTTGTTTTTACAGTTGTTAACCACGTCTAAGATTTCTGATTCCGTAACCCCAGATAAAAACATGGTCTTGGAGTTCATTTTTATTAGTGACTCAAATTGTTTACCACTGCACTCTGGGATATTTGCAGCGAGCTCTGGTCCAACATTTACAAAATAACTATTGAAATTCTCCACAACTTGATTTAAATTATAATTTTCACTGTTCTTATCAATAAAATAGTTTGGATATGCATTGCTTACATTCTTTCCTTTTATTATACTATTTAATATATCCCAAATACCTTTGATATTACTTTTGTTATGATGTAATAAATTGGTATAGTATAATTTCTTGCTTGCTCTTAATATTCCTGTCAATTTGTTTTTATACGTTTTATACCGGGTTTCGGCTTCCTTAGTTCTTAGTTTAATAAATTTTCTATATAAGTAGTTTTTTTTCTTACAAGCATTATGTAAACCCTTAGTTATCCATGGATGATTTACAGATTTATTCTTAATATTAATTTGTCTCATTGGGCAATTTTTGTTGTACTTGTTGGTGAATATTTCCAAAAATATGTCAAACGCACCATCCACATCATCTGTACCATATATAGCATTCCAGTTTTGTTTAACTAAGTCATCATACAGTGATATAATAGTCGCTTCAGTTCTAACTCGTTTGTAAACATAATCCTTAATTGATTCTTGTCTAGTAACCTTTTCATCATATACTGTAAATACTGGTAGGTGATCAGAAATATCACAAACCAGTAACCCGCTGACATTTGTAAATTCCATATTATTTGTAAATATATTGTCAATGAGTGTTGCACTGTGTGAAGTGAGTCTACTAGGCCTTAATATAGTTGGGTACAAACTCATACTGTACATCATATTAATATAGTCATCAATGTTTTTATGGTTGTTTGGATTAATTAGATCGATGTTGAAATCTCCACAAATGAATAGTGTTTTGGCGCTTATTGTTGAATATGTTTTTTCAGCCCAGTTTGTGAAGGTTTCCAGATTTGAGCCCGGTGTTCTATACACACAACTGACTATGATATTTTTCCTTTTTTCATTTATAATTTCTATTGTAATACATTCAAGTAAATCGTCAATGACAAATGACATGTTTTGTAATATTTTCGATTTTAATCTTTTGTGCACATATATAGCTACTCCACCTCCTATTTTGTTAGTTCTATTTACATAGTTCAGATTATAATTATTTAATTCAAAATTTACACCCCTTCCCTCACTGAACCACGTTTCAGAAACTGCAATAACACTAAACGGGTTCTCAAATTGTTGTAAGTACTCAGTGATGTCATCAAAATTTGTGTACATACTTCTACTGTTAAAGTGTATTATTGAGAATTTGTCTTCAGATTTAACAAAGGTATTGTATTCATTTCCAGTATAATATTTGCAATTGTCTGAGCTAGCTGATATGAATTTGTGGTCAGGATCGAAGTCATCTAATCTTGAATTATTGGAGTCAGTGTGATTAACAATGCTCAGTTCCGGTAAATCATGGCCTAATATTTTATGATGGATTTTTTTATTGTGATCTGTAATAATGGTGTCCATATTGTCAGTCCAGGATGCCATTGTTACACTTCAGGCAAATCTGTCCAGCTCCTGCATTTCTCGAACCCATAATATTTTTGCTTGTTCCGGAGTGCCGTTTAACTTTATGTATACTCTGCAGTTTGAAGTCCATGTTCCTAGTATTTTGTTCGTTTTCCTCAAAAATCGAGCCTGTCTTGCAATGTCAGAGTTTTTTTTGCTTAAGTGTTCATTTAAATAAACATTAGGCCCTTTTAGTTTTTTTCCTTGCTTAAGGATTTCATGTTTCCGTTTTCTGTTAACAAACCTTACGATGGTCGCCTTGGGTCGGTTGTCACCTCTTGTTAATGGGTGGCATGCTTCTATGTCCTCAGCATTGATGGATATGCCTTTTTTACTCATAAAAGCAATGACCTGTTGCTCAGCTGAATCCTCATCAGCATCTGTTGCAATATTTGTATTTGCCACAGCCTTGGCATAGGTCCGAGGTTTGATGTCCAAACCGGTGATAATGATGTCATTTATCCTGGTATACTGTTCCAGATCTGCTACGCGTCCTTCTAGTGCAATAATCCTCTTTTCTTTCTCCATGTTTTTGTTTTTTAGGTCTTTGATTTCTGCCATTAAACTCAAAATTGTGTCTTGTTGTCTGGTGACGATATCCATTTTATCCATTAAAAAGCCGAGTGACTTTTTAATTTCCTCGAGTTCTTTATCTCTGCTCGGCATCTTGAAAATTTCACGTTCCTCTTACGGCACCGTCCGCTGGTCGCATCACCCAATCGCCCTCTGAGTCTCAAGTTGTTATTTTCGCCGGACTTAGTTTCCCCGACTGTTGGTCGCTATACAAGTAGCGCCGCCATGTTTGCCAGCGTCAACAATGGCCGGTCTTTAACGTTGTGGCGACACGCTTTTGGCGTTATGGCGACTCGCTCTTAACGAAGCACACTCAAACGAGCGAAGAGACGATTCGACGCCGCAGAGTCAACCAAAAGCCGAACGGTCGACGAGCAGGAAAGAAAGCGGCTGCGGGGAGTGAAGGCGAGTCACGTCCGAGCCGAAGCTAGCTTGACTGCCGCTTCCCCGCACGGAGCCGACGTCGCCGATACAATCTGAAACTTTCCAAAACTTCTTAGATGGCCGCATAACCTCACTGTCGGGTAATTTACAACCTTCGTTTTCCACTATCACCTTTTTCCATTGCTTTATGAGGTTTGTTTTGTTTCTAGTTCTGAAAATGTCATTGTTGTTTTTGACTATTTCTTACTTTATTAAAGATGTTGTTATTAAATGCAATCTGTTTTGGAGCACCTTACCCTTTTCTGCTTCCTGCAAATTACAAAATACTTACCCAACCCTCAAAAGGACCGAGCGGGAAGCACCCACTGCTCCCTGTGGGAAGAGTCCATCGGCTCCCTGCTCCAGCTGCGAGGAAAGTCCCCAGCTAGGAGGAAAAGTTCCCGGCCACTTCAGCTCCCTACCCCGGCTGTCTCTGCTGCGTGGAGATCCCGGCCGCCTCGGCTCCCTGCCACAGCTGCGAAGAGAGTCCCTGATTGCTTCGGCGGCCTGCTCCTTACGTGGAGAGTCCCCGGCTGCTTCGGCTCCCTGCTCTGGTTGCGAGAAGAATCCCCAGCTGCTTCGGCTCCCTGCTCCAGCTGCGGGGCGAATCCTCGGCTGTGGGGATAGTTTCCGGCCGCTTTGGCCCCCCTCCTTGGCTGCAAGGGGAGTCTCCAATCACTTAGGCAACCTGCCCCTGCGAAGAGAGTCCCTGGCTGCTTCGGCTCCCTGCTCCGGCTGGGAGGAGAGTCCCCGGCTGTGAGGAGAGTCCCTGATTGCTCCGGCTCCCTACCCCAGCTGCGAGGAGAACCCCGGCCGCGAGGAGAGTCCCTGATCGCTCCGGATTCCTACCCTGGCCGCGAGGAGGTCCTCCGCAAATCATGAAAAATAAATACTGTATATTCTTCCCTACAAAACAGCACAGGTTCCTGAAGGTTTGATCATGATCTTTTGTGCACAGCATTGTTTCAGATCTTTCCACAAATGCTCTATAGCTGTGAAGGGTAGACTTTGGCTTGGCCATTCTAACACCTTTATATTGTTAAATTTAAACTATTCCATTTTGGATTTTGCTTTATGTTTAGGGTCATTGTCCTGTTGGAAGCTAGAATGTATTCTCATGTCTCTTGCAAACTCCAACAGATTTTCTGCCAGAATTGCCCTGTATTTGGCTCTGTCCATCTTCTCGTTAACTCTAATAAACTAAAATAAAGCAAGCCCAGAGCATGAGGCTGCCATCTCCATGTTTGCAGTGGGGATGGTATTTTCAGGGTGATATGCAGGGTTACTCTTATGCCAAACACTTTGCATTCAGCCCAAAAGGTTGAATTTTGGTCTCATCTTGTTCCACATATTATTTGTTTCTCCGAAATGGGCTTTTTTAAATGAAATTATTTCAAAAGGTTTTTTGTAACCACTCTTTCATAAAGAGCAGATTTATGCAGAGAACGACTAATAGTTGTCTTATGCACAGATTGTGCCACCTCAGTTGTGTATGCCTGCAATGCATCCAATGTGAACATCAGCCTCTCAGCTGCTTTTCTGATTGGTTGTTTACATATTTGGGCCAAAAGTTTAGAGGGACGGCCAGGTCTTTGTAGGTTTGCATTTGTTTTATGCTCTCTTAATTGTGCTATTATAGCTCACACAGTGCTCAGGAAGGACTGTAAATGTTGTAAAGTTGTCTTGTATCCTATGTTCCCTCTAAGCTGCGCGCGTGCGCAATTGCGCACTGCCCGCACGTTCTCAGCGCACAAGAAAATCTATCCAGCGCATAAACAACATCAACATAATGTATTAATTAATATCTAATATTAGACTTAAAATAAGCTAATTAACTCACCCAATAATATTGTTTGTTTTTTGTTTCTCACTCAGTGAGTGACAGGTGTCCAGCCAATGATACGATACAGTTCACTTAAGGTACAAACCAATCATGGCATTGATGGTGCTTGCGTCTGGGCCCCGCCTATATGCGCTGTGCAAGTTAGATAGCGGGTTAATAGATGCTAATATAAACCTTGCTTCATGGCGAAACGAATAGGTAGCGACACATCCACTCACCAAGCCACAGTAAAAAAGAAATGCAGTTCTTTTAAGATGGAATGGTTGACGGAGTATGTGCAAATGGAAGGAAAAGCGGTGAAAATTGGGTGGGTTTCTTTTTCAAGTGAGAAAGGTCTACTCTGCAAAACATTGTATTTCGGTTTTCATATTTCCATAGCAGTATTACTGCAGTATTTTAGCAGTATTTCCGTAGTAGTATTTTCGTAGGGGAATTGATGTGGTATTTTTATAGTTGTATTTTGGTCGTAATATTGTAGTTGTATTTCTGTAGACATTTTCAGAACTAGAAACAAAACAAACCTCAGAAAACAGTAGTATTTAACTAGAAGTATTTCTGTAGTATTTTTTCTGTCATATTTTTTTTAGTATTATTTGTGTAGTATTCTTGTAGTATAATTTCTGTGTTTTTTGTAATGTTTCCATAGTAGTCTTTCTGTAGTATTTTTGGTAGTATTGCTTGCACAAATCATTGAGCAAAATGTGAATGTTTTAATGTGACCAAAATGTTATGTCTGAAAGGTGTATATGTCTCATATCTTCCAGAACAGGACCCTCGGCCAGGCCAAAGCAGGACTCTCACATACTGTATAACATTTACACATCCCATTTTTCAGATTTTTGTCTTTTTTTAAGTGGACCAAATTACTTATTTAAAAATAAAGCGTGCATATCTGATGTTGCTCACAGTAGTCCTCAGTTTGCTCAGGGAGCTTGTGTGTTTGCTCAGATACATGAAAAATTAGAGGGAACATAGCTTGTATCCCATTCCTGATTTGAACGTTTCCACAACTTTACCCCAGACCTTGTTTGGTCTTCATAAGGTTGTCTTTTCACTAACATCTCCTTTCACAGACCTTTGATGTAATCACAGAGCAGGTGCATTTAAAAAGAGACTAGATGACACACGGTTGCACTTTGTTTGTCATCGTTTATCATTTAGGTGGCCATCTAGAAGTCATCAGGGACATTGGCCAGTTGGCTGAGCTGAGAGAACATGGGGCCAATATTTTTGAGAAGCGCGGGCGACATTTTTTCCTACGACACGTTCGTGCGCTGACCTTAACTTCATGTTGACTAGAAAGAAAATCTCCTTCCAAACCACTTGAGCTGAGTCAATAAAGCCTTCTATTATCTCCAGCATGCATGCTCGATATCGTTCTGAAGGGCATCTGATCAACTTTTCCCATGCATCACGATACACTACAGTAACATATGACTGATTATATTATGCAGCCCACCTGCCATCGAGGGTTTTTGTTGCCGCAGACGCTGTCGCCTCCCGCCGCCAGTCCATTGATGCTAGGCCTTTCTTTCTTTTTGTGTTCATCATCTTCTTGGTGGCTTTCAAGCTGGTTGTCAGGCGGGTTGTCTGCAACATCCAGGTTTGGGTTGTCATGACAGCCATTTTCCACAAAGCGAAGCTCCTCGCCATGGAACTAAAAGACAACAACAAACAAAGGTATCAGGAAACAGAACCTAACATTAAATAAGTGCACTCATAGTATTTGAAACAATACTATGTACATGTCATGTGTTCATGGAAAATAAAAGATTGAATGTCTTAAAGGACACACCAATAACCTTTTTTGCAGGTTCCTCGTTAATATCTAAACTGTGATAACTGGTGCCCAAGCTTTAGTGGCCAGCCATGCCTTATATTCTTCTTACCGTGGTCTTGGTGGATGGGGGCCGCCTCTGCCAGCAGATGTAGATGAAGCCTGACGTGATGATGGCCAAGCAAATGGAGCCAATGACTACTAGGACCACAAAGAGTTTGCTGTAGTCGCTGCGCTGAGACGGAGTGCGATGGGGCGGGCACGTGGAAGGCAGGCCATACTCTTGGATGCCCACCTAAGTGTAGGGGGCATGAGGGATTATCAAAAGAGTTAGGGCAAATAATGCCACGAGAATTACCTAGAGGAGTTACCTTGTTTAAACTAAGACGCATTTCTCCCAACAAGTTCAACAGGTCTTTGGTGGACATTATACCTGAGAGAGAGAGAGAGAGAGAGAGAGACACACACACACACACACACACACACACACACACACACACACACACACACACACACACACACACACACACACACACACACACACACTATGTTTAAACTCAAATTAAGTGTATTTATATTCTGTTAAACTTATAAGGGAAACTGTCAGGATCTGGAACGCCACCTTCCCCTGGTTGTGGAACTGGACAAACCCGATCTCCTGACACATGTTCCTAATTATCCCAAGACTTTATATTGACTGCTCGGACAGCACACTGGGTCATTTCATGCCATGTCCATTCAATTTCATTCTGTCAATTGTTAATATTGAAATTTCCTGACATTGTATCATATCACACAGCAATTATCATGAATAAGGTAAAAAAAAAAAAAAAAAAAAAGGTTATTATCACAAAATATTCAAAACATATTTAGAAATCAGGATGGTGGCTATGAGTTAAGAGGGAGAAATAACTTCAAAATCTTAAACGTAATAACATTGAAAAGTTTCTGTATTTCTAGCCATTGTCAAAACTATGGAACAATCTGTGAGGACCTGAAGCAAATACAAATATCCATCAGTTCAAGAAAAGGTACAAAAATACGATATTTAGTGGTTATAAAGGAGAATGAACATGAACAATGGCTGGGGAATCGATTCGTGTGTGTGTGTATGTGTGTATATATATATATATATATATATTTATCCATGTGAAAGTATAAGTATGGGATTGTATGAGTTTATATACATGTAGGATTGTATACGTTTATATGCATGTATGTCGGTGTATATATGCACATGTATTTATAGTTGTTTTGTTTTTGTAAAGGGGTGAGAGCTAATAAGTTATGCTTCTTCTCACTCCTTTCTGAAAAGCTCTTTTGTTTTCTTTTGTTTTGCACTGTTTGTGATGCATATTCAGAATAAATACATGAAAAATATATAAAATAAACAACAACATTTCACTTTGCAAATTGTTTTGAAACATGGTTTCGTTTTAGTTTGTTGTTCCTGGTTTTGGTTAATGAATACCATCCATGGTTTAGCACACATGCTTGCATTCACCTGGGTCCAGCTGCAAATACTAATAGAATAAACTGACAACAGAAAGACCCAGCGGTAAGTGTCCATCTTGTCTGTTCCTTTTGTGGCATTAAATTACTGTCTGCCGCAGCCGTTCCCTTTACCGGCGGTGAGGAAAAGATCCCTCTGGCGCTTCTGGTCCTGGTCCTGGAGGTGAGGAAAAAGTGCCTCTTCTGTTTCCTGTTTCGGAGGCAAGGAGAAGGTCCCCTCAGCCGCCTTTGTTTTCTGTTCCGGGGGCGAAGAGAATGTCCTTCTGTCGTTTCTGCTTCCGGTCCCAGTGGAAAGAAGGTTCCTGTCTTAGCGGCGAGGTAAATGTCACCCAGACACTTCTGGTCCCTTTAGCAAAATTAGATTACTATTACTTGATCATTTGCCTGCCCGGAGGAGTGCAGCCCGGACACCAGCCCAGGTTCGTCGACAGCGGTGGGCGTTAGCATTAGCGGACGGGCAGGAGGCTTCCCCCTCCTGGCTAGGGAACATAGGAGGTTGGTAGCCATATACGCACTGGAAGGGGGACATTCCCGTGGAGGAGCTAACCAGGGAGTTGTGGGCATACTCCACCCATGCCAATTGCAGAGCCCAAGACAACGGTTCACGAGAGACCATACAGCGAAACGCTGTCCCCAGATCCTGGTTAACTCGCTCCGACTGACCGTTGGACTGAGGGTGGAACCTCTATGAGAGGCTGACTGAGGCTCCCAGCAGACGGCAGAACTCCTTCCAAAAACCGGACGAGAACTTGGGACCCCGGTCTGAGACAATGTCCTGATGATGCTATGGAGGCGGAATACGTGTTGCTGAACCGCCAGCGCGGTTTCTTTGGCGGAGGGAAGTTTGGGTAGTGCCACGAAATGGACCATCTTGCTGAACCGGTCCACAATGGTAAGTACGGTTGTCATCCCCTCAGATACTGGCAATCCTGTCACAAAGTCCATGGCGATATGGGGCCACGGCCGGCGGGGAACCAGCAAAGGGTGTAGCAGACCGGCCGGGCGTTGGTGAGAGGCCTTGTTCTGGGCACATACTTGACAGGCTGATACGTATCCTCGTACATCTTTGGCCATGGAAGGCCACCAGAAACGTCGGGACAAGAAACTGAGGGTCCGAACCGACCCCGGGTGGCAAGACATGCGAGAATCGTGCCTCCATTGAAGTACCCCGGACCGTAAGGGTTCAGGGACGAATAGTCGGCCCTCGGGACAGGAGCTGGGACCGGCTTGATCTGGTAGCGCCTCTCTGACTCGGGCTTCAATATCCCAGGAAACAGCCGCTACCATACGGGAGGCCGAGAGAACCGTTGCAGGGCCCTGAGGTTGCTCATCTGGCTTCTGGAATTGCCGGGAGAGGGCGTCGGGCTTTACGTTGCGGGACCCGGGTCTGTAGGACAGGGTAAAATTGAAACGGGTAAAGAACAGGTACCAACGTGACTGACGTGGGTTTAGTCGCTTAGCCGTTCTAATATATTCCAAATTTTTGTGATCTGTCCAAACTAAGAACGGCACCGTTACCCCCTCCAACCAATGCTGCCATTCCTCCAGTGCCAGTTTGACGGCCAACAACTCATGATCTCCCACATCGTAGTTGCGTTCGGCCGGAGATAACCGCCGCGAAAAGAAGGTGCACGGGTGCATCTTCTGGTCCTTGTCCGACCGCTGGGACAGGACGGCACCAACTCCCACATCTGAGGCGTCCACCTCCACTACGAGTTGGCATGCGTGGTCAGGTACCTGAAGTATAGGAGCGGTAGAGAAATGGTTCTTCAGACAGTTGAAAGGCTCATTGGCCGCGGGGGACCACCGGAACGGCTCCTTAGGGCTGGTGAGGACCGTGAGGGGAGCTGCCACCGAGCTGTAGTTCCTGATGAACCTTCGGTCAGAGTTGGTGAATCCTAGGAATTGTTGAAGTTTCTTGCGAGACTCCGGGAAAGGCCAAGAGGTAACGGCTGATACCTTGGCAGGGTCCATCTGAAGGCTCCCCTCTGAAAATGTAGCCCAGGAACGAAACAGTCTCAGCATGGAACTCGCATTTCTCCGCTTTAACAAATAGAGAGTTCTCCAAGAGACGACGGAGAACGAGCTGGACATGCTTTTGGTGCTCCTCGAGGGACTTCGGGAACTGACAAGGAGTAGAGGCGGCCCCGAGGAGAAGCAGACCCTGGCAGAAGGTCAATCGCGCAGTCGTAGGCCTTAGCTTTACTGAACACTTCCCGTAGGTGGTGGTAGCAAACCGGGACTTTGGACAGATCGGGTGGAGCCTTTGGGGAAGTGGAACGGTCAGGGTAAGGAGCGGCTCGCAGACAGGTTTGGTGACAGTCCATGCCCCATTCCAGTATCGACCCAGTACGCCAGTCAAAGTGAGGCTTGTGTTGGACCAACCATGGATGGCCCAGAACGAGGGGTTGGCTCGGGGAGTGACGTAAATGGAATCGGATCTTCTCTCGGTGATTCCCAGACAACTGTAATTCTATGGGTTCCGTTATTTGAGATACGGTGCCCAACAGGTGACCATCTAAAGCTCAGGCTGACACCGGATTAGGAAGGGGTTTCACGGGTATCCCTATTCTGCGTGTGAGGGACAGATCAAGGATATTAGTTTCAGCGCCAGAATCGATCAGGGCAGGAAAGGACTGAGGTGAACCGGGAAGAAGGAGATGGGCCTGGAGGACCGGTCTATCAGTCTTGGGGCACGAAACTAAAGCCGAGCTCAATCGGAGGTCCCCTAGGTCCGACGAGCATTGGCTTTTAGCGGACAATCGACCACTCTATGAACTTCGCTGCCGCAGTAAAAACATAGCTGTGCGGAACGCCTTCACTGGCGTTCTTCGACCGAGAGGGAAGTGCGATCCACTTCCATCATTTCATAGGGGGTGGTGAACGCGGTTGAGGGGTTCGGTACATTACCCGCTTCTTGAGCTGGCCTGGTGACGAATCGGCTGGGACTTCACCTCTCCCGGCGTCTCGCCTGAACCCTATGGTCGATCCGGGCGGTCAAGTCTATAGCTTCGTCAAGTGTTGCCGGAGGAGCGTGGGATACTAATTCATCCTTGAGGTAACCGGCCAAACTGTGGAGGTCGGCGACGAACGGCGACTCCTCATTCCATATAATTTGGGCTGCTAGTGTACGGAAGTCGATTGCGTAGTCGGCAATGGAACGTGTCCCCTGGCGAATGTTCATGAGCGAACAGGCGGCGTCAGCCGATGAGGAACCAGAGTCGAAATCCTTAGTCATTTCTCGGGCCAGGAGACTAAAAGAGGTGCATGCCGTCGCCTCTCGTTCATAAGCAGCCGTTCCCCAGAGGCGGGCTCTTCCAGACAAGTGATTGATTACAAAGGCCACTTTTGCCGCTTCGGTCGCGAAGTTGCGGGGCTGGAGGTCGAATATCAGCAGACAATTTACAAGGAAGGGGCGGATCTGGGCGGGATCTCCACAGAATTTCTCCGGCGCACCCACTCGTGGTTTAGCGGGTAAGTCAATGGCCGGGGCGGGAGAGTAGGTCGCAAAACGTGGAACGAAACGGGTCAAAAACGGAAGGCAGGCATGAATCAGGCAAGAGGAGTCGTGGGTACCTTGTAGTCTGGAGAAACACTCAGGGATACAAAGACTACACTCGGACGATCCTCTCTGGACGCAGACCGCTTAAGTGGAGAACGTCAGCCAATCAGGAAGTGCGCTCCAGCGCGCCAAACGAATTGCCCCAGGTGACTTCACTTGGGCAATCACGACACTGTAATAGAATTTTTACTGGCTTGCGGCCTCTGTCATTAAATAATAATATGTGGCGCGCCAGTAATGTTGACATAATATAAAATAAATTTGTGCCAAAAAAAGAAGAAAAAACATTGCAGCAGATGATGGCAGGTGCCATTTGGCCACCTTGTTGCTTTGCTTTCTGTGAGAATTTAAGCCCAAACAATTTCCGAAATTGTTGGAAAAAAAAGGAAAGTTGAAAAGTGTAAATTGGAGTATTTTTTCACCAAAATCAAGAACAAGTGCATCTGCCTAATTTGCCAAGAGGTTGTGGCTGTTTTCAAGGAATATAATATCCAGAGGCACTGCTAAACGAAACCTGCTGACACCAAAAAATGGAAATGAACGCTTTGAAAAGGTGAAGCTACTGGAAGCTGCTTAATTGGCACAGAAACGTTTTTTTCACGAGAGCACGCAATTAAAATGAAAATACTCCAAAGGTGAGCTACGAGGTTGCGATGCTGATCACCAAGCAATGCATATCTTTAAAGGAGGGTGAATGTTTTTAAAGACTGTTCAAAGAATGCCAGGCTGAATGGTCTGCCCTTACACATTTTCAGCTTACCAAATCTGGCACGCTTCCTGTAAAGTTGGGACACCCCTACCCTAGAGGAACAAAGCAGTGGCTTAGTTCACGTATGCCTTGGGTTGGCTCTGCTGGTGAAAATGAAAAAAAACGTAAATAATTTGCCTGAGTATCTACAGAATAAAGACAACAGGTCACAGGAAGAATTGCCCTTATTAAAACCAATTGATTCTTGAAATCCCCTTTTGTCAGTTGTGTTGGTGAGTGTTCACTTACCATGCTCAGAAGCCACGTATATAAGCATCTGTTGTTGTTGGTGTGTGGGCTTGCTTAGGTAAATTGTCCACGATCCTTCGAAACTCTTCATACGACGAGCAAAGTGGCGCTCCATCGTCTTGAGCAGGCGCAGCCCGCCATCAACGCGGAAATCTTCCTGCACATCACACATGTAGATTCACCCACACAACTGTGTGAATTATTGAGGGTACTTGTTTATGTGTGCTCCATAGGAACACTGCCAATAAAAAAATAATACAAATGTGTGTGTACAAGTAAATCTGTAGGTGCATTTCGCTGTTCTTACAGTGTTTCTCAAGTGTATGTGCATGAGCATGCATGCATGTGCAAATATCAGCTATTGAGGGTACGATTGAGGGTTAAAGGATACTTGGGCGACCTGAGATTGACGACGAAAGAAAAGCGTGGCATTTTTGATAGATAACTCCCAATGCTGTTCAATTCGGATGCATAAATGGAGGACTTAATCTGTGGATGAAAAGACTGAAATATCATAAGTGTGCAGTAAATATTCAAAAGAGTATTGTCAAACCACCCATTTTGGTCCTGTTATGTACTATATTAATAATTTTGGCGAAAAATTGACTAATTTCTTCTTTAGAAGGGCATCATAAATGTTGTATTATATTAGGCAGGGCTAAAACTCACAGTGTTTTGTATTAGGAGGGCATGCGTTGCGGAAAAGAGCAGCTGGCTGTGTTCCTCGGTGCTGCGCACACTAAAAGATGTTTGATCCACAAGGCCAATGGCGCCGTGCTGTTTTCCTCCGAAAAGTGCTCTCGCACACCTCATGCCAATAGTAAAATGTTGATCACCAGTGACGTATCATGTGGATGGTGCAGGTGTATGTCAGACCTTGTCGTAAATAAAAAATAATACCAGTCTGTTTAAACATGCATGCTTCCCTGTCGTAAACAGTCGTCCATGTCTAGTGTGAGAATCAAAAATATCAACCCGATGTTTTAACTCATGTAGATACATGGATATAAACTGAGCCATCAAGCAACACATATACTCATATTGTTTGAATAAACTGTAACCGGAATGGGAGGTCTAAGCATCCTTTACTTTTCTGAAGTCTGCAGAATTTTGCACATTTAAGTTTTTTTCATCTACAGAAAATTACTCACACAGTTGAGATTGTGTGTCATGTTGAGGACGATGTAACTGTGCCCACTTGGCTGTGTCCAGTCTTCGCACACCACCTGACACAAATGTGTACAATCCAACATCAAATATTTCTCACTGAGACTTCAATATTGGCAAGCTTACCAAAAAATGTATTGATGAGTCTTCATAGGATTCCCAAGAAATGGTAAATTCAAAAGCACAATGTGTTATGATTTGATGGTAGATGAACGGACTTATGTGGGGGAAGCAGAAACTGGAGGCAGGGGTACTCAAAAGAAGGTTGTATTTATTAACAAAACCAGGATCAAAGTAGAAACAAAGAAGTGGCCACAAAGAAACTAGTAAAATTTCCAAACAAGAAGCCAGAAACAAAGACAGATTCTGACAAAGTCCAAACTAGAAACTTCGCAGCTGGAAATGAATAAACGCAGAGGACAAAGAAACCAGAAACAGAGACTAACCTAACATTGAGGTGGAAATGAAAATGACATGAAAACTAGGATGAATATGGCAGAACAACTCAGAAATGACAATGACTCAACAGCATGTGAAGATTAAAATATCATCTTGAAGGGTTCCGGATAACTGGACACAGGTGTGTGATAATTGGACACACCTGTGTCCAGTTCGGACCCCTGTTGGGGTCCTCTGATGGTAGGAGGTTTGTCAGACCTTAACACAATGTTATCATTTGACCACTAGATTTCGATTTATGTCAGAGATGGGCACTCCAGTCCACAAGGGCTGTGTGTCCTGCATGGTTTTAGAGGTTTCTCTTCCTCAGCTCAGGCAATATAAATTATCAGCTCGTTGGCAAGTTAATGGTAGCTTGTTTACGATGTTAGTGATTGGAATCACCTGTATTGGACCAGAGAAACTTCCAAGTCATGCAGGACATGCGTCTCTTGAGGACCGGAGTGCCCGCCTCTGCTGTATAGGGTAGTGCAACAAAAAACGTGCTAAAAGGCACAAGGAAGAATACAAATTACGTGGATTCAAAGTTACCAAACTGCACAATTTTGCATCTCATTTTTTTGCCCAGCCTTTTTGATATTTTTGGGTAACAGTAGAAGAAAGATTACAATTACGTCAGCCCCCTTTATGTCAAATAAATGATCATTTCTGGACGTACGAGTACATTTTAAAATGCATATTTATATGATACATGTTAAAGTACTGTAAATGTATATAGTCATCGTTAAGAGGTTTCCAGTAAAATAAATTTTAATATTTAAATCACATTATTCATTTGGTTTAAGTTATAACCTTCATGATTTTCTATTTGTATGAAGCATTCTGTCTTGTGTCTGGACCCTTTCTCGTCTCAAGTTTCAATGAGTGAGCCCCAGTTGAAAGTTCCACTGCACTTAAACAGACTGTGGGCACTGTTTAGTAACAAAGTAGGTGTTTTTATTAAAGGAATTCTGATTCTTGTCAGTATATCTTTTTGAATTACATTTTAGGATATAATTTATGTTTTGTTGCTCAGGCCCGAGGATGGCTGCTTTTAGTATCAAAAGAGTAAGATAAGAGGATGCTGCTGTACTTTACCAATGCACTGGCTTGTTTGACATTTGCACAGAAATCAACTTTAACTGCATGAATGTGACATTTTTATCTTTACCTTATCAAAAGGCTATTGTTTTATTTTTTGTAAATGCATGCTACATTTTGTTAAACTCTTTTTGTTGCCCAGGGCATGCTGTTCACGTTTCATTTTCAAAATGAAAATGACATCTTAAGTTAGGCTTCTCTATTGCATTTATTTCATTTGATCAGATAAATTAAACATACTGTAATTTTTAAATACAGTAATGATGTTAAACTTGAGGAGGTGTCCTACAATAAAATTGTCACATGGTGCACCACTCTCCACAGGATATGCTGCATTTCACTAAGTCATTTTGATAGTAGGCTAATATAGAGTAGCAAATATAGAGACATACAGCATGTGTTGCATTTAAGTCAAATAAAGCTTTTAAATTTTTAATTTTTGCAGCTCCAGACATATTTAGTTTTTGTTTTTTGGTCCAATATGGCTCTTTTAAAATTTTGGGTTGCTGACCCCTGCTCGAGTAGTTGTGCCCTAACAGAGATGACTTTTTGGGGATCTTATCATGATAGAAATTTCCACAAGCATTTGCTGTCTTAGTAACAGACTTTAATTTATTCTATTGACATTGAAAATTTGTATTTTACATTAAGAGAATATGCATACATGCGCTTCCTGAGGGGACGTGGTCATCCTGTCCCAGCTGGTTTCAGCTAATCCCTCATTGGTCAAAACATCTGTGGTGGGTGTGGCCTTAGGTTTCTTTACTTCCTCCTCTTTGGGAAGCATGCTGCTGGAAATATCAATGTGTACCCATGTGGTATTTTGGATAAAATCTGCAGAAAAAACCCACGTTAAAAACAGTTTGATTGACAGTCAAAACGGCCGATTTGTTTCACCTTTTCCCCCCACTAGTCCAAAGTCTGTGCCCGTGCCAATATCTGGTTTGCCCTCTGCACTGGCGATGTCAGAAGACACTTTGGTGACAGTTGACATCGACACAGAAGAACCAAGTAATCCAAAACCACTGAAGTGACTGCCTTCATCAAGCTCCGACTTCAAAACCTCCAAAAACATAAATCAGCATTAAAATTATGTACTAAAACGCATAATACAACAATTCAAACAGCAAACTAAAAAAAAAATCTTCTCCGCAATTTTAGTAAAGGCTTTTAAAATGTTACCAAAAATATTAGCAAATTGGAACCAGGGTGAATCAAATCCAACATAAGATTTTAAAAATTCAATAATCAGCATCAAACGGCACTAATATTCACAGTGAAGTGAAAAGGTATTTGCCCCCTTACCAAAAATGCAGTTTTATTTGGGAACAAAAAAACTAAAACAAAAATCAAAACCTATCCGGCCCTAAGTGAAGTAATTGCCCCCTGAACCTAATAGCGAAATGGACCACTTTTGGCAGCGATAACAAAAATCAAACGATTACAATATTTGATAATGAATTTTTCATTACTCTGTGTATGAATTTTGGCCCGCCGTACTTTGGAAAATGGTTTCAAATCTGCCCGATTAGAGGGTTTTCCAGCATAAACTACCGTTTAAGTTCACACCACAGCATCTCAATTGGATTTGAATCGGGACCTTTATCAAGCCACTCCAGGACATTTTTTTTTGAGCCATACAGTGTTAGACCTGCTAGTGTGTTCCAATGTCTTGCTGCATGATCCAAGAGCGCTTGAGTTTGAGGGCACAAACTGATGACCGGAGTTTCTCCTTCAGAATATTCTGGTAAACAACACCAGAATTCATTATTCTATTAACCAAAGCAAGTTTTTCTGGTCCTGGGGCAGCAAAGCAGCCCCAAAGACCTTCACACTGCCACCACCATGCTTTACTGTTGGCATCATTTTCTCTTCTTCAAACGCTATGCAATTTTTACGCCAGATGTAACGGGCAACATACCTTCTAAAAAGTTACATTTTTGACTCACCAGTCTACAGAATGTTTCTCCGAAAATCTCGAGGATAATCAAGATGCTTTTAGGCAAATATGAAATATGACTCTTCATGTTTTTTGTGACAGCAGAGGTTTTCACTTTCACAGGACTAAGAGAATTTTGCTGTGGTTGACGGAATGGTTGTTTACCATCAGTTCTTGCTCTCAAACTCACGCGCTTTTGGATAATGCATAATCACACCAGAAGTCCACCAATGAAAGGCTCAAAAAACAAAATGAGAGTTCTGAAGTGGCCGAGTCAAAGTCCGGATTTAAATTCAGTTGAGATAGTGTGATGGACCTTAAACAGGCAGTTCATGCTAGAAAATCCTCCGACATAGATAGATAGATAGATAGATAGATAGATAGATAGATAGATAGATAGATACTTTGTTCATCCCCGAAGGGAAATTCATGGCAGATTTGAAAAAATTTTGAAAAGAAGAGTGGGCCAAAATTCCTCAACAGCATTGCGAAAGACTCATTACCAATCATGGCAAACGATTTGAGATATTAAAATTGTGATATGAAGTAGGTGTAAAGGAACAGTGTACATAGAGTCACGAAATATGGAAAAATATGGGCAGTCAGCTCTTGAACTGAGCTTATTTATTTCAAGAAAAGATGACGATGACGTCCCATCATCATCATTGTCTGGTCAGCGAAGGATGACGTCCAGTGAAATTAACCCCGACTCATCAAGGGACTATTGTACGTTATAATAAGATGAAAGTAGCAGCAGATTGTCATCCCCGGAGCTCAGAGAAAGTCGTGAAAAAGGTAACTTCATTGCCTGATAAAAATCGTTTTCTGAGACGTTACCACGGTTACCCAATGTATCATGTAAGGTGCAAGATAAGAACGAAATGTTTACAAATTATACATTTCGTGATGTGTGTAATGCGTAAATGAATTTTTTGGACATTCCTAATTGTTATTCCCATAAAAGCAACACAAATATTTTGACCAGAAGATGACAATGGGACTCTGTCATCTTTTTTTTAAATAATTAGCTCTGTTGAAGTGTTAACTAACAGTATTTGTCCATATTTCCCAGCTCTTGCCGCACTACATCACTGCACCTACTTGCCACAGGGGGCCGGCTACACATACTAATTTGCCCGAGTTCTATATGGATACTACCTCCTTGCTAATTAGGCAGGGCTAAAACGCACACACAAGTTTTTTGAGATAGATGTACATCCGCCCCGGAATATGATTGGATATCTTTTTCCTTGTTTGACCCATGTAGTTACTATAGGTTTTATCAAATTAGATGATTCCATTAATCATTTTTAGCAGTCTAATCGTGAATTATTATACTTAAATTGAAATGCGTAACAAGGGGCTACCAGGGTGTGTGAGGAGATCATCACCGGTGTTGAACTGAAGCACGTAACTTTACAATGGGTGAGTTTATGGTTTAAAGCCAAATTTGTTCATTCAGTATTTCCACTCAAGTTTAATTTTAAGTCTTTTTTGCTTTATTGTTTTCTTTCTTTATTACAGATTGATTTTTTTTATTAATTCTTTATATTTAAAAAAAATATATACTTTATCATTTTGTCTGAGAAAAAAATATAGCGTTGAGAACAGTAAACCACATTTTTGGACCTTTTTCTTCTAAAAGGCCATTTTGGCCCAACCTCCCCCAGACTTTAACTCTAACTAAACCCCAGCAAATTAATCCTGAAATCCCTGGTTTAGTGTATATATTTTTATATAATATATATTTTTTTAAGTGGTGATATTGTCAATGAAGGTTCATATGTTCCTGCACGGAGTCTGCGCTTGGAAAATGACGGTCTCCTTGTGACTCCGAGAGCCAAGAAGTCTGAAGGCTCAAGAGCGTTCTCCATCCGGGCCCCAGCGTTATGGAACACCCTGCCTCCGGAGATAAGATCAGCAACCTCAACGGAAGTTTTTAAATCCAGGCTTAAGACACACTTCTATTCCAAAGCTTATGATTGATGCCCACCTCATATTCTGTATTGTCCTGTCTTTTCCCCACTGCCTGCCTGGTGGTGATACGAAGGAGAAGGACGATTTGAGATGAGTCAGCGGACCAGCGTCTAACCTGAAGCATGTCAACCCCTGCATTTACCAGCTGGCAGAGATGGGAAGCTGCGTCGTGGCCGTCATAGACTTTCTGGACTAGTTTACAGGCTGGGGGCGTCGTTGGTGTCATGCTCTTTCCGGACATTTTCAACATCTTACCTAGTGTTTACAATTATGCGTACAGTAATGCTAATTGTGATTCACCCTGGTCTATCCTGGAAGGGGGATTACCACATGTGAGGTCCTTTCTAAAGGTTTCTCTTTTCTCCTCACACTGAGGTTTTTGAGTTGTTCCTTGCCCGCATGCTGGTTTAAGATTAGGTCATTGTGTCATTGTAATCCTGTGCAGTCCTTTGAGACATTTTTGTGATTAAGGGCTATATAAATAAATGTGACTTGACTTGAATGAATGCTTACCTGGCGAGGCCCAGTGTCCTGGGGGAGTTCTGAGAGAGCAGAGGGGGGAGTGTACCCTGTCGACATTTGAGTTTAGTGTCACACTGTCATACACTTTTTGATCAAATCACATCCAAAGATGTACAAACATTGAGCAATGTAAAAAAAAAAAAAAAGATAAAACAATGTCAGAACATGTGCATCAAAATAGGGCTGCAACAACGAATTGATCAAATCGATTAAAATCTGTGATCAATAGCGTTGGCAACGAATTAGTTCGTTTTTGAGTGACGTGCAATTTATGCGTCACTCAGCATGTCGCGGAGCCAGTGACGTCACACGCATCGCGAGTCGACAAGCACAACAGAGCGAGGTGTGAGAGTGTGAGTTGAAGCACAATTTTCAAAAGCTACAATAGATTCAACTCGTGAAACACGAGGGACACAGAGAAAACAGTTCAAGTAAAGTGCGTATAAGTGTGGGAGCACTCAACACTTTACAAAAAAAAAAAAAAGTGATATGGCACGGGAGCACCACGATGGTGTGGCAGCAATTAAAATCAAAACATGGAGTCACAAACGATGATGAAGAGAGCTCAGTAGCAGGGTAACATAATAAATTGTTTTTTTAAAATGTGTTTGTTATTTGCGTTTTTAAGTGTGGGAACGTAACTTTCGTTTCTGGTAGCTAGCTGAAGTTAGTCTGCATGTTTGTGTGTGTGAGATACTTTTTATTTCAGTTAAATCATCTTAGGGCAGCGCGGCATCACAGTGGTTAGCGCGTGTGTGGCACAGTTCTGAGGTCATGGGATCGAACCTTCCTGTGTGGAGTTTGTATGTTTGGGCACTCAGGTTTCCTCCCACATTCCAAAAACATGCATGTCAGGTTAATTGGCCGGTCCAAATTGTCCCTAAGCGTGAATGAGCGAGTGAGTTGTCTGTCTTTGTGTGCCCTGCGACTGGCTGGCAACCAGTTCAGGGTGTCCCCTGCCCACTGCCCGAAGATAGCTGGGATGGGCTCCAGCACCCCTGTGACCCTACTGAGGATAAGCGGTGCAGATAATGAATAAAATATCTTCAGTAGTGTTTAATTGTGATTCATAACAAAAACCTCCTATTTCACACAATGGTGGTAGGATTGAGCATCAAGTTTGAATTTTCTGCCAAAGTCCAAGTAATTAGGTTGGGAAACGTAACATTAGGCTCTGGTCACTCACGTAATGCAAGTGTTGGGTTCTTAGCCTGTTAATGACCGCGTGTGTGTAAGCAGTATATTTTTTATTTCAGTTCAATGAAAGTATGAAGTTTATCAGGCACAGCACACAAAAAACGGATGAACCAGTAACACAAAGGAGCAAAAATTATTTGCACCAAACACACAGAAAAAGTTAAATATTAACACAAAGATATGCCCAAATAGAGAAGGCTGAAGCAGAGGCTTTTAAGTGCCCACCTTATTACAATTACAGTGAAGAAAATAAGTCTTTGAACACCCTGCTATTTTGCTATTCCGCCCACTTAGAAATCATGGAGGCGTCTGGAATGTTCATCGTAGGTGCATGTCCACTGTGAGAGAAATAACTTAAAAGAAAATCCAGTAAAATCCAGTAATCACAATGCATGATTTTTTCATAAAAAAAATTAAGCTCTGGAATTCAGGGACTGAGTGCACTCTGCAGAACTGTTTTGCTACAACGAACTGGGATTTTTTTTAAAGATGCAGCCACTCTGGACGATTCTTCTGTCAGTATACAAGACTATGCTTCAATTTCACAATAGCGTCTCACGTGTTGTAGATTGTTAGAAAATAGTTTCAGTTTTTTTCGATTGGTGTTTGAATCCTTAAATGTGGCAATATGACAAAAAGTTCTTGAGGGGCCAATAATTGCGCTGAGCACTGTCTACAAGTATATACGGTAATTTGTAATTATTTTTTGGTATCAGTAATATTGGGGGTTACTGAATTACTTTTTAAATGAAGTAACTAGTAACTGTAACTAATTCATGGTTTTTCAGCACTGGGCCAAACACGGGTTGGAGTATAATATGCAATCACGTATGTGTTCCTACGCTGGCAGGTATTCGCTGATGCCTGCGCCGTAATTACAAAAAGGCCTAGACACCAACCGATCATCGCATCCAGGTCCAGCGGAGCGTGCATCCTCTTGACCACATGATGCTTTTCCGATGAACCTGAAGCTTCTTCAACTGTGTCCTTACCCAGTGGACCTCCCTTTGAGCTTGCCTGAGGAAATATGAAAGTATTCTGAGACAAACGAATCAAACGGTTCAAGCTATCCTCATCCTTCCTCATCTCACCAGCCTCCAGGAGTTGGAAACGAAGGACTCAGAGAGTGGTAACGCTAAACAGCGGGTGGCGTAGGGGACAAAAAAACAAATTTAGTACAAGACAACCCTCAAAGCTCCATATTTGTAGCAGATATTTTCCTTATTCAGGAGACAGTCAAGAACAAACTACCATACAACACCGTTCAACAGTTAATGATCACAATTTTCTCTTTTCCAAAAAAAGTCACACCTTTATCTATCAAAATAGTTATCTAATGTTTGTGTTCTTTTACCCATATTAATCGTTTCCCTTTATTAAACAATTTCAGAGTTGGCCTTTCCCTTGCCACTTTACCTGGAAGGTCAGCAACTCTGAGTCACCTTTTCAGTGTCGATGTTGACAACACTGTTCCCTTTAAACTGCGTGAGTGCCCAACTGCGCACTGGCCAGATGTTTTTAGCGCAAGAAAATTCATCCTGCGTAAAAAAAAATCAGGACTCGAAATTGCCAAAATAATTTGAGTATTTGGCCAGAACTACAGTGCATGCAGGCAAAAACAATGCGGGTTCCCTGTGAGGTGTTTTAGGCTCGGTGTTTTGAAGTTAATGTCAGCACGAGATCGAGTAAATGAAGGCAAGCGTGCATGTGAGCTCGAGTTCTTGCGCTATGAGAGAAAGAAATGGAGATTGGAGAGGCGGCAGGAGAATCTAATAGACTGGTTTTTTTTTTAATTATTATCATAGTATTCATTTTTATCCCTAAGACAATAAAATATAGAGACAAGTGTAGTTTACTCTAATGATCCCCAGCAAAGTTAGACTCACAGCTACATTACCTTTCTCACCGACGAGACTACGACAATGTTGCCGCACAAGTTTCCATCTTTTTTTAGAGAAGCCGCTCTTTCGGCTCGGCGCACTGAAAGAGCTGGCCCTTTTCAGCTCCCAAACAGCTTTTCAGATTGTTTTTGTTGCTTTCATCCATATATTACCAATTATTATGTAACATAATGCACAAAATTACTTGAAAAGGGGAAAAAATAATACAAAAAAGTAAAATATACAAAAAATAAAAAAAAGAAACAAAATAAAAAATAAAGCTGAAAAAAGAAGAAAATGGAGAATGCTCTGGAAAAAAAGGAAAAAGATAGGAAAAAGAAAAGGAAATAATAAATTAAAAAAAAAAACTAGACAATAAAAGAAGAAAAAACTAAAGAAAAAGGGTAAAAAAAAAATCAATTTTAAATAGACACATTTTTGGGGGGGTCTCTTTCCTGAGTTACATTCAAACAATTTGCAAATTATGTAATGGTCAATCTTTTTGCCAACATTATTGGTTGGATCCTTTAACCACCAGGGACATAATAAGGTCACCATTTCCTGAGGTGTGTCTTGGGCAAGTACAGCCTGGTGGCGCCTATCCATGTCCAGGCAAATGTGTTTCCACCCAGTCTCGAACCAGGGACCTGTCACCTGATAGGCCAATGTGCTAACTACTGCACTACGGAAACATGTCAACATTGTACTCCCACTAAAAATGTGATTGAATACAGTTCTGTATTGTGCAACCAACCAAATAAATCTAAAAAATGCTAGTATTATGTAACAAAGGATACATTGTTAAAAACGGAAATCTCATGTAACAGTTGCAAAAATAAATGTGTGGGCCATGCAACCTTTTCAATATTACATTAGCCAATTCAATAAAATTTTGAAAACCTACTAGCGTTGCTTGAAATCCAGAATAATGTAACTTTATTTGATGTCAGGTTTTGGACATGTTTGATAAGGATTTGGTACCACACTTGGGATTGAGGTTGCTCACCGTTGTTCAAAGTGACATTTTGATCTTTTCATTTGCAAAAATATTTTTGCAAGACAGCATATCAGGAGAAAAAAAGAAAACATCATGATTATATTCCTCACCTAATGTCAATCTCACTTACTAGTGCATTTTTTATGTTAAAATGCTCTAAAATATGTTGTTACTGCTATGCACCGTAACAAGGGACACAAAGCAAGAAGGTCAATGTGAGGTTTAAATTTTGTTTTGTTTTTTACACGTTTTGGTATTCATTATCTCGCAACGGCGAGAGCAAGAGAGATGACACAGAGGATTAAAAAAATGGAAGTGGCAGATCTCAGTGAAAAAGGACAGAAAACACAGAAAAAGAAATGGACATTTGGCATATGTCACGTGTGGTAAAAAAGTATATATTACATCATTTGATCCTGAGCTGGACCTCTAGATTTCTCTTATAGTTCAAAGGTCCCGTTTTCAGATGAAATGTTAAAAACATTGAATAGTTTACATGTTTTGAGTGAAGGTTACCATGCTGAAATGGCACCAAATAGTTGGAATGAACCATATGGTGTCACGGTTGCCATGGCGCCCAATTAGCCCCGCCCGTGTGGCGCCAGCTGCGGCTTGTTGACAGATCGTCTTTTTGAGCTCAGTGCTCTCACTCTTCCTTGGTCAGTCCATCAACGAACCTCTGCCCCGCAAGACGTGGGTTTTGACTCTGACCTGTTTCCTGTTGGTATTTCCTATACGGTATCGTTCCCGTTTATTTTGTCCTGTTTAATATCGGTTTCCAGTTTCGTTCCCGTCTAGTTTGTCCTGTTTTTTTTGGATATCCTGTTATGATATCAATCCTGTCTGTCCCGTCCTGTCCGGTATCTACTTCATCGGTCCGATATCTGCTCGGGCAATTTGTATCGATCTCGTCGGCCTCTGGCTCCCTATCATTCTACGCCAGACTGCTGCCTAATGTGCATGACTCCCCATTTCCCGTAAAATAAACAGAGTTGGGTAAAGTTACTTTAACTGGATTACTTTTAATTACTTTTGGATTACTCCAATACCAAATATGCTAATAAAAGACAAAAGAAACTAAATATGAATAAAATTACTAAATTTTGTGCAGGCTTGGGGAGTAACAGAATACAACAGTAACGGCAAAAATGATGTTGGCAAGCTGTTTGGATTTATTTTCATTTTGTTTCTGTCGCATTTTATGTTAGTTTTGCCGGAGATCAAAGCCAGGAGAGAAAGCTTACCACGTGTATTGAGTCATAATTTTAATCATATTTAGTTTCTTTTGCCTTTTATTAGCATATTTGATATTGGAATAATCCAAAGGTAATTGAAAGTAATCCACTTAAAGTAACCCTACCCAACCCTGAAAATAAAAGGTTTGTGTAAGAAACGTCACGCATTTGGGTCCTGATCCTGTTCTGGTTCATGACATGGGGGCAACGCACTACCTTTTTGTTTTAGGATTTGTATTTCTCGTTGATTATTTATTTTCAATCATGTTGCAACATTGATCAAATCACCCTTAAATTAGTGGTAAATGTGTTACTTTTTAAACGAAATAACTACTAACTGTAACTACAATTTTTCCAGTAACGCGCCCAACATTGCTAGAGTATGATAGCACGTGTGTTTATGTTTTTATTTAAGCCAACGTGTGCCTCTTCAAACACAAGTGACATGTTTACGGCATTAAAATGCATTCCAATCACTGTCAATTTCTTCCTCGTCGTCAAAAACATCAACACTAACAAAAAAACATGCCTTATGACGACCAAAAAAATAGCTCAACTACCGCGGATGCGCGCGCATGTGAGATACCGCATTGCAGCGGGCAAACGCACGCGTGCACGTGCCCACGCGTGCATGTGTGTACACTGACCAACGAAAGTGACGAAAGTGAAAAGCAGCAGACCGGCCATGTTCGTTGCAGAGCACTTGTTCAGGATGTTGCTCATCTTCTCCTTCTGTTGTGAACGCCGCATCCTGCTGAAGCCGCGCATGCGCAATGCGTTGATACACTGTCTACGCCATGTGGTCTCAAACAAGCGGCATGGGAGCCAATTGCGGCCCCCAGGATGATCGTTGAATGCCCCCTCATTTTATATGAAAGGTAAAGGGGACAGTGTGTGTTATTTTCCCACCAGGTGCAGCTGGATCCTGTCTTGCCACCGAAAACGAGTGCTAAAAGCAAATTGGAGGAAGACATTATACAGAGACTCAAAGTGACCGAAACGCGCCTTATTCCTTTTGAAAAGAAGAGAAATAAGAGAAGAAAAATGAAAAACAAGAAATAAAAAGTAAATAAAAACGAAGAAAATAATAGGAGAGAAAAATGAAAAGAATAAGAGAAAAGGTAAAGCTCAAAAGCAAAAGGAAAATAAAAATGATAAAATAAAAGAGGAAAAAGACATAAGAAGAAAAATATGCATTTTTTCCCCCGTTTTTTGTCTTTTTCTCTTTAATTTCTTTTTTCCCCTCAATTTTCCTTTTTTTTCTTGCTTTCTTTTCCCCTACTTTTCCATTTATTCCCATTTCCCTTTACCATTCTTTTTGTCTTTCTTGGAGAAAAGCTGGGTAAAAAAATGGAAGAAAAAGTTTTTTTTTTGCTAACTTTCAGTCTCTGTAGTTTGTAGTCTTCCTTGGACTCATTTTTGGTGGCACTACACATTACATCGGCATCTGGTGAACAAATATAAAACACTGTCCATTTAAGAACAGCACAATGTATTTATCAAGTTAAGACTTAGATAACTGTTAAGTCATGTTTATTTTTATAGCCCTTAAGCACAAGAAGTCTCAAATGGCTGCACAGACAACAGACTATTGCAAACCACGGACTATTATTACACCATCACCTGATGTAAAACCTACATGAGGGCAACGAAAAACTCAAAAACTTCAGCATGAAGAAAATGAAGACACCTTGAGAAGGAATCGCATATAAGGTAACCCCCAGCATGACCAGCGCTGTTTTTGTGGAAAACCCCATTTGGCCCAACCCTAACTTTAGCTGCCTACAACTCAATTGACTTTGTGACCCCAGGTCTATGCTCTGAGACAGGGTTTCCAACCTAGTGACCCTAGGCACCAGAGTGCCCCCTAAGGAGAGTTGAGGTGCCCGCGTGTTGGGTCATTGTGATTTTCTAGTAAAATGATTTAAACCTATTTTTTCAAATAATTATACTCATTATAACATATTAATAATGTGATAAATTGTTATTTTAGAAACTCAAACAAATAAATTCCAGTTCATGGGCCTCATTGACAAAAAATAATCTATTCAAGTAACAAGGATTACCTTTAAAGCAATTAGTCAAGAGAATAGAATGAGAATCTACTGTATTAATGTGTTAAACAAATTCATTTATTCATTCATGAAAATTGCCAAGGTCATTCCACTATTCAAAACCGAGAACAAACACAAATTCAAACTACAGACCTGTCTCAATACTGCCACATTTCTCACAAATATTGAAAAAGCTTTTCAACAATGGAATGGAAGGATTTTTAGAAAAACACAGTTTGTAGATCGTCAGTATGGACTCAGGGTTAACAGATCAACAGCACAGGCAGTAATTGGATCAATTGAGGAAATCACTGAGGTAATAAACAACAAAAAACATGCAATGGGAGTATTCAGCAATCTCAAAAAGCATTTGATACAATTAACCATAACATATTATTCAATAAACTTTTAAAATGTGGGATAAGGCAGATAGTATTAGAATGGGTCAAGAAGTACTGTCTTTGAAGGACTGCAACATTTTGTGAAAATGGGTAATCATTGTTCTAGATAAGGGGTTAGCAACCTTTTTGGTGTGGAGTGCCACTTTCAAATTTCCTTGTAAATCAGTGTGCCACACCAAGATTAATGACTCGCACATAATTTTTTTTTATATCCAACAGAGCTGTAATTTTACACCAGTCCAAATGTACAACATGGATATACATTGAAATCGTATGATGGACCAATTTATCTTCCACTATTCTTGTTCATTAATAAACTAAAAAATGAATGTGAGCAACATAGATTAGAATAGAATAGAATAGAATATACCTTTATTGTCATTGTTACAAAATGGGTTAACATATTGTGACAACGAAATTGGGCATGACACTCCAGTTTTACACATGTTGAAAGGCCTGTAAACATCCATGACTTCAACTTTTTACCACAACACTCAACCATTCTTCATGAACAATGAACTACAATAAAAACAAGTGATATGGACAGCCACCATACCATTCATCAATTAAATCTTATTTCAGAAAATATCAAAACTTGAAAGATACACGCTTCTTTAATATATTCGCCATCAGTAAATGTTTTTACGTGCTTTGCAATGCAGTGAGCAATGTGATAGCTTGTGTTTTTAGCAGTGACAACGGTTTTCAGGGTCTGTGTTTGTTTGCCGTACCTGGACACAGCGCGTTTTAATGTCTGCGCCTTGTCAGACTCATCTTTGTTCATGTTTCGTCTCGTAATGACGTTTAACACTTGATGCGCGAGGTACAACGCTCTCGAAACACAATGCACAAACAGCACGGTCATTTTTTTTGCACAAAGCCATCTGTACACGCTGGCTGGAAAAGTCGAATTTTTTTCGCTGGAGGTGCGGTCATGATTCATTCGTTTATCACGCGCCGGTGTTTCTGTGGCAGGGTTAAAACAGGGATCTCCTCCTCTCCTCGGAACTACTCACAGACGGAGCAGAAGAGGAGGGGCCTTTAAACAACACGACACGCAACTGAAATGACTCAATTTCAGTTAAAAATGCGCATTAAAAAAAGGTCATTATTATTTTGCCGTGCGCTTGCCTGCCACTGGTTAACATTGGCACGCGTGTCATAGGTTGCCGACCCCTGTTCTAGATACTTGGACATTTCATGTGGGTAGTCCCTGAGGGGTCAGTCTTGGGCCCCAAATTGTTTATAATATACAGTATACAAATGATATGTGAGAATTTTGTTCAATTTTGCAGATGACACAAATATATGTTGTACAGGTGACACTATTTAACAAGTGGGTAAAATAAATTATTTGGAGTGATTCCCAGCTCCTCCGTGTTATATGTCGAAGTGTCCTTGGGCAAGACACTGAATCCCTAATGCCCCCAATAAGCAGGTAGGCGCCTTGCATGGCTGCATGGCCGCTATTGGTGTTTAAGTGTGTGTGTGAATGGGTAAGTGTGAAGCACATTGTAAAGCGCTTTGGGAGGTCTTTAGAGACTTGAAAAGCACTAGATAAATGCAGACCATTTAAAAATAGCAGGGATGAATTTCCTCAATGATTAATGGTAGTCAGCAAATAGTAGAGCTATGGTTGTTCTTTGAGTGGTGCGTGGCTTTGATGACATCCAGTGGACATTTCTAAAACTACATGTCATTGTATGGCAACATGCAGGCTCATTTTTGCTAAGTGCTTTGGATGTCTGCAGTGACTTGAGAAGCACCATATAAACGCAGACCATTTGACAATTTAACCACAATAACGCAATATTGCACTGGAATTTTTGTGTGGAAGTGTGTATGCGAAAAGCGCTGTATAAATGCAGACCATTTCCCATTTATTGTGCAATGAAGCGTTTTAAAAAACTAAGCTGAAAAATGAGAAATTGTGAGGGGAAGAGTGGAACCAACAAAACATTATATATACTGCATGTGAAAATTTGTATAAAAGTATATGCGTTTTGTTCAATAAAGCATTTTTTAAAAATTGGTACGTCACTGACCTATTGATAAAAAAGATTATGTATTGAATGTATTTTTGTAATTTACTATAACTTTTTTAAACGTATTTTTTAAAATTCGACAACACTCTGAGCAGTTTATTTGATTTCATTCTTAATTTATGTTGACTTGAGTATATCCGGGAAGAACGACAAATCAACAGCATCAATTGGGTGAGTAAATCACATGACAGACGCGTCCCGCGCCTCCCCATTGGGCCTCTCTCAGCAGTTTTGGCGCCACTTGAAAGCGGAAGTGGAGCTAGGTTGTCGTCTACTCTACCGGATAGGCGCCGTGTTTTTATTATTTTTTTAAATTTTGAGGGGCGGGGGGTGTTAAAATTTGTTCTATTGTTTATTTATTCAATTTCATTCTCACCCGCTGCGGCCTCAACAACTAGTTGGCCGTCATGCGTGGCGAGGAGTCATCCGATTCGGAATCGGGCCGCATGGAAGAGAGCGTCGCGCGGAGGAGTTTGGAAACGTTGTGTCAGGAGCTCAACATGGACGAGCACACGGCCATCGAGGCCATGGACAACTTTACGGCTATCTGGAACACTTACACACTGGAGGTAAGCTGCGGGACGCCTCGGGGACTCTCAACAACATCCGCGTCACCTAACAGCTATGATGACGTCTAAATTTGGGCGTTTAAATTTGGGGGGAATTTAAAGTTCCCCGATCGATCGACTGTCGCACGTATTCCTTTACGACAGTGGTCTGGAAAACTCAGGCTCCGAAAGGGTGCTTGAAATCCTTGAATTTTATTGTTGTGTTTTTAAGGTCAGGAAAATGCTTGAATTTTGGTTGACGTGCTTAAAAATGAATAAAACAGGGTTTTTACAGGTTATTGTAAATGCTTGGTTTTTAATGTTGTGTTTTAACGTCAGGGGGAAAGTGCTCGAATTATGGGTGAGGTGCTTAAAACGATTGAAGCAGGGTTCTTACGGGGTTTTGAAATCATGGAAATTGCTTGTATTTTAGTGTTGTGTTTTCAAGGTCAGGAAAATGCTTGAATTTTGTGTGAAGTGCTTGAAAATTGTTTAAATTGTTGCCTTTGCCATGTTTCTTGGCAATCCGACCCCATAGATTACCCAAAAAGTGATTCCGGACTATAGAGCGCACCTAATTATAAGCAGCACCCACCCCATTTTAAAAGGTAAACCGATTTTGTACTTACACAAGCAGCACCTGCATATAAGCTGCATGCGCCCACGTTGAAAAATGTAATGCAAACACAAAATTAACCCAAATCCGAATTTAAGTCCTGCGATTAAAACTGAATGGGGGGGGGGGGGGGATTTTGCAAGGTTTATTGTTCTATATTCTTTATCAATTATCCGTTATTGGTCAAATTATAATACGCTACAAAGCCAAGGGGCCGAGACACTTGCTCTCAGCCAAGAGGCCGAGTCAAGGTCCTAGCCACAGAGCCATGCAGTGATCAGTGCGAATGCACCGTTCCCGGAGGTACTGCAATACCGGGCCGATGCGTGGAGTGGACAGAGCAAGCTATTATTCCATTTCCGGATTACAAAAATCAAACATTATTCGAAATGAAGAGTCCTGACCAACACATGCCGACACATCCAGAATGTCCTTCATTAAAGTACACAGTCCAAAAATCTCAGCCGGCAAAATGAACGGATGATGATACCGGTACTTAAGGTTTGATGCAGACCTGCAGAGTCTGGGTCCCGTTGAAAGTAATCCAAGGAAAAAGTGTATATTTCCAAAGGTAAGGGTGGGAAGAATATGTATCCACTAGTGTTCGCCGCGTCCACAAACACGTCTCACCTTTACTCCACTTCCCGTCAGCCCGCGTTTGCTCCGCCCCTTCTTTCTCATTTGCCCGTGCAAAACATATCAAAATAAGTGTCTGAAATAAATACATTACAAAAATATACAGTTGCAAATACATATTATACATGGTTACTCATATTTACAAAGAAAGACAGTACACTGAGATAATTTTCAAAGCTTTAATAATAATATTATAACTTTCATCCCAAACCATGCCTGTGAAGGGTAGCAAAACGCTACTAAATGCACGCTCGCAAAACAATAAATGGCTCTGTTAAAAAAAACATACCGTACTTGTACTAAACAAGGTGAACAGTCCTCATCTTTCTCCTTATAACTGATGTCATGAAAGTCGTCTTCCCCAGAATGGGAAAGAGACTTTGCCATTTAAACGTCATCCCACGCTCCCTTATTCAAAAACACGCTAGCAACACGCTCGCAAAGTAAAGTTTACGTGCATTGGCTCTGTTTTCTTCTTTATCGGACTGCTCGATTGCATTTAGCTTGAAAGCTGCGTCATGTGCCTTTCTTATTGCAATTTGCACGGTGGGGATATTTCTACTCTAATTTAATTTGTGCACAAGCTAAGAAGTTGCAGTATCCCTCGGCGCATATATTCCACCAGTCTAAATCTTACCTTTTGTACTTGAGCACCGCTGGCGGCTGAAAAATTACATAGATTGGCCGCATCACTGAATAAGCCGCAGGGTTGAACGTTTGGGAAAAAAGTAGCGGCTTATAGTCCGGAATTTACGGTATTTGTTTCCTTTAGAACTGCGTGAATATTACGCCGAAATATGCCAGTCTAATGTCTTGTTGTTATGGCGTTGTCATGTGAAGCGTCACCGCTCCTACTAGTCGCACCCAAGAGGACAACTGTATTTAGAGAACTGGCACTTTGGCCTCGGCTTAATGAGAAAAGCTGACTCTTTCGGCTCCAAAACAGTTTATCGGATTAAAATATATATCCATCCATTCATTATCTGCACCACTTATCCTCAGTAGAGTTGCGGGGGTGCTAGAACCCATCCCAGCCATCTCCGGGCAGTGGGCAGGGGACACCCTGAACTGGTTGCCAGCCAGTCGCAGGGCACACAAGGACAGACAATTCGCTCGCTCATTCTCACCTAGGGACAATTTTGACCAGCCAATTAACCTGACATGCATGTTTTTGGAATGTGGGAGGAAACCGGAGTACCCGGAGGAAACCCACGCAAGCACGGGAAGAACATGCAAACTTCACACAGGGGGTTTGAACCCACGGACTCAGAACTGTGCTAACCGCTGAGCCGCCGTGCTGCCGGTTAAAAAAATTTTTTTATATGTGTGTATATATATATATATATATATATAAAATCACTAATAATATAACAGCTTGCACAAAATTGTTTAGTAATTAGTCATTTAATGTGTTCTGCACGGGATACCTGAACACTTCATGAAATTTAAAGCAAAATATTCACAAATCTACAAAAAAATGGACACAAAAAGATCCTACCTCCATATATAGGAAAATAGCACAACGTATCTGGTAGCAGCAAGATAGCGACATTATTTTAATCATCAAAGTGAACAACAGAAAATACCGTATTTTCCGCACTATAAGGCGCACCTAAAAGTCTTAATTTTTTTCAAAAGCTGACCATGCGCCTTATAATACAGTGCGCCTTATATATGGCTCAATATAAAAATTCGCAAGGTCTCGCAACTTACGCAACAGCCGCCGACTCGTTTTTCCCCCGAACGTGGAGTAGTCCGCGGTGTATGCTGGGATTTATATACCGGCGTTTCATTGGCTAACCAATGTGTCAATCATCATTTGAATCGATCGCTATTGGCTAAAGTTATTCGGAGCCTCGGATTGGCTAGAGGGCCAAAACAAACCTTGCAGTTGGCCGAAAAAGATGACTGAATAGCAAGCTTGCTAAACAACGCCACAAAGTAACATGTTGCAAAATGGTAAATATGTCGAAAAATACCCGGACATTGCTGTAAGTTAGATTTTGTATTGTATGTTTTTGTTGCTAAAATGATGAAAAAGAATAGTGCAGAGCTTCAAACACTCGTTGGATCTCTCAAATGAAGATTTTGGTTTATGGTTACGTTTTATTCAAAACCACGTACTTTTGTTTGAATTGTTATTAGCATCTCTTAGCTTTGCTTAACATGGGTGTGCATGGTTAGCAAGCTAACAGGACTTTTTTGTACTTAATTTTAGTTTTACAGTGTTATGGAACGCTCTTCCCCCTGAGATCCGATCTGCAACCTCAGTGGAAATGTTTAAATCTAAGCTTAAAACTCACTTCTACTCTATAGCATATGAATAACCTAAACTTCTTATATGTAATAACCTGTGAAGCCCTTTGAGACTATTTGTGATTAAGGGCTATACAAATAAAAATGACTTGACTTGTATCTGTAGATATTTTACTCTCCTGGATTTACTACACTCACGGTTGCAAGAAGACCATTATTGCGTATCATTATTGAACGTGAGAACTTAGGTGAATTATGCGGCTTTATATTTTCCCGGTATCTTGTTTTAGAACAATCTTGATGTTGCTGTGATGAGTTGAGTGAATTAAACTCAATTCCAAGTGTTTATTGTCATATGCACAGTAAAGTTGCGAGCGAAAAAGAAAATAGAAACTGAGAAATGGTTGCCATTTCTTGAATTCCAAGACTTTAACCTTCCGAATGATATTTGAAATGACGCATTTAAGTGACATCGTACGGACACCGCAGCCGCACGTGTCTACGACACGTATTTGCTTCTTTGCAAGCTTTGGGAATGTTAAGGAGGTAATCAGTTTGACTGAATCATCTGACTGTTTGGTCGACGTTCCCATTGTAGCGCCTTATAATCCGGTGCGCCTTATCTATGGAAGATATAGGACCAAAAACAATTTTTTGGGGGTGCGGCCTATAACCCGGTGCGCCCTATAGTGCGGAAAATACGGTACTTTAATTTGACCGGCACTGGATTTATTCTTAAGAGGGTACTTTAGAAACTGGCCTTGTAAGTGCGTGGAAAGTACTTTAATTTAGTGTATGAACTCTGTAACCTTTTCTGTATCCAACATCGGTATAATAATTTTAAGAATAAGAATAACCAGCCCGTTTTTGTGGGTGCCCAGGCATCACCAAATTCAACCCAAGCACCCCAAAAATTATCGCATTTCAAAAACCCTTTCTCTTTCTAAAGGACGGGTTAGGCTTAAATATGATGAAAAAAGATTGATTAATTAAAGGGAAAGGGAAAGCAGAACAGAAATGTGAACCACGCAGCATCAGATATACTCCACTGCCTTGAAATGGTTCAGTCCATGGGCGTAACCAGCCTGTCTTATTCAACCAAAGCACCCCAACAATTATAGCATTTTCGAAACTCTCTTTTCATTATAAAGGACAGGATAGGATTAAAATATGAAGAAATATGCTAGATAAATGATGATAAAAAGTAAAACAAAAATGTGAACAATGCAGCATTAGAAATACTCCATTGCCTTGAAATGGTTGGGTCCATTTGATTCCTACCGCCACATCTGCATGACTGGGGGTTTGTATGGGTGCTTGGAATACTTGAAAATGTTTGAATTTTTTTTCTACAATCCTTGTGACATTGTGGTTAGGCTTTAACGGTCTCAACGCCGCGATCTGAGTTTGGTCCCGTCAGCAATATTTAGGGGCCCTCTCCCTCTGGGAAGTGTGAGAATTCTCCCACTGTGGTCCGCTGCGTGTCATAAGAGGGGACAAAAGTGGATGGAGCGAGTGGACTGGAGATCCTCTCCTCTCTATCTCTACTCCCTAAGAGACCGCAAGGCAAAAAAAGGGGGGCAGAGACCGAAAGGTCTTGCAAACCCTAGTTATAGGGTCACTAAATGTGAGAGGATGTGGAAGTAAAGCGACTGAGTGAAAGAAAGAGGGGATCGGAAGGATGATGACTAAAAGGAGGGTTGATGTGTTAGCCTTGAGAGAAACATAGATGAAAGGAAAGGGTGAATTACAGCTTGGAGGTATGTATGGTAGAAAGTCTGGAGTTACGGGTGGACGTGCTAGAGAAGGAGTTGCTGTGCTTGTGAGTGAGAAACAAAAGAAAGACTGGTGGAGTGGAAAGAGATATCTTCCAGATTGATGTGGGTGAGGTTAAAGTGGGGTGTAGAAGTATGGATGTTTACAAGTGCATAAGGACCTGGTTCAGAAAGAAGTGCTGAGGAGAGAGAGGAGTTCTGGAAGGGTTTATCCGACTGCGACAAGTGCGAAAGAAGGGTGGAAAGTGGTAGTACTAGGTGACCTGAATTCTAGAGTGGGTGATGGTACGGTTGAGAATGTGATTGGTAGATATGGAGTACCAGGAAGAAATGGGAGTGGGAAGAAATTGATTGAGTTATGTGTGGAAAATGAGTTGGTGATTGGGAATACATGGTTTAAAAAGAGGGACGTGAATAAGCATACCTTTGTCAGAGTGGATGGTGGTGAGATGTTGGACAGAGCTCTGATGGATTATGTAGTTGTTAGGAAAGGGATGTTAAGTAGATTGTTGGATGTGCATGTTTACAGAGGTGAAATGAGTGGTATGTCTGATCATTTTTAGAATAGGTGGATCATGGGGGGCTAGTTATAAGAAATAGTGTGAGGGACGAGGTGAAAATGTCAGAGTTGAATAAGGCAGAAAAGGAAAAGAGAGTTTAAAGAGAGGATCGAGGAAGAGTATGAACAGATTAGTAGAAGAGAAGTGGGGAGTGTGGGAATGGAATTGGTTTATAGAGGCAGTGTTGAGGGTGCAAAAGAAGTGTGTGGAATGAGAAAAGTTGGTCCAGGTATTAGGAAAGGAAGTGAATGGTGGAATGATGAGGTCTCAGTGGCTGTGACAGAGAAGAGACATGCCTTTGAGGAGTGGCTACAAGATAAGAGTGGTGATGCGTATGAAAGGTATTAAGTGAAGAAAAGGCTGGTAAAAGCGGTAGTGGAAGCAGTGAAAAGGAAAGCAAATGATGAATGGTGTCGAAAGATAGGAGTGAACTTTGAGGAAAGGAGAAAAATGTTCTGGAAAGAAGTGAAAAGAGTAAGAAAGAGCAAGTCCGGAAAGGAAGAGAAAGTGAAAGATAAGGACGGTAGATTGCTGCCTAGCGGTAGTGCTGTCAGGACGAGATGGGCATATTTTGAGGAGTTGCTAAATGTGGAGGATGGGAAAAAAGTGAGAGTCGAGGCGATCGTTGCTAAGGGGAGAATGCCCGTGTTGGGTGATAAATAATCTAAAGCCTGTGGAAACATGGGAGGTGCATGAGGCAGTGAAAGAAATAAAATGGGGGAAGGCGCCTGGGTTAGATGGTTGTACTGCTGAATGCTTGAAAAAAGGTGGCACAGCAAAGATTGACTGGTTAGTACGCTTGTTGAATGTATGCTTTTTAAGTGGTGTGGTTCCTGTTGATTGGTGTAGTGCATGTGTGGTGCTCTTGTATAAGGGTAAAGGTGATAAGTATGAATGTAGCAATTCGAGAGGTATCAGTTGCTTGTCTGTGCCGTAAGCTGCATGGAAGAGTCTTGATTCGGAGAGTGAGAGGAAGAACGGATGAGGTGGTGATGGAGGAGCAGAGTGGTTTCAGGAAAGGAAGAGGATGGGTGGATCAGGTGTTTGCAGTACAATAGGTGTGTGAAAAATATTTTGCAAAAAGTAAGGATGTTTATTTGGCTTTCGTGGACTGGGAAAATGCGTATGACAGAGTAGATAGAGAGGCGTTGTGGCAGGTGATGGTAATGTATGGAGTGGGTGGAAAGGTGTTGGAAGCATTAAAGAGTTTTTATGTGAACAGCAGACCGTGTGTAAGAGTAGGGAGTGACACAAATGGGTGGTATCATATGTTTACTGGTGTGAGAAAGGGTTGTGTGATGTCACCATGGCTGTTTAATGTGTACATGGATGGTGAGTGCAAGAGTATTTGGCAGAGGTGTAGATATGATGGATAACAGTGGAACGGTGTGGCAGGTAAGTCAGTTGTTGTTTGCAGATGACACAGTGCTTGTGGCTGACTCTGAGGAAACATTTAGAAGGTTGGTAATGGAGTTTGGAAGACTGTGTGATCGGCGTAAGTTATGTGTGAATGTTGGGAAGAGTAAAGTGATTAAGTGCTCACTTGATGGAGTGGGCATGGGGTTAGAAATAAGGTTGCATGGAAGAAGTTGAAAGCTTTATGTACTTGGGTTGTGATCTGGCTGCAGTTGGTGGAATGAAGTGCAAGGTATTGCACAGAGTGAATCAAGGATGCAAAGTTTTGGGTGCTCTGAGGAGAGTGATGAGCAACAAAAGTAAGGTTATGGATGTTATAAGAGTGTGGTTGTGCTGACTGTTTTGTATGGTGCAGAAACTTAAAGCCTGAACGCAGATTTGAGAAGGAAATTAAATGTTTTTAGATGAAGTGTTTGAGGAGTATGTTAGGACTGACAAGATTGGATAGATTGATAAATGAATTTGTGAGAGACAGAACTACAGTAGTAGTGGAACTGCGCAAGCGTATGGTCAAGAGAGTTCTCGGTTGGTTTGGACAAATCGAGAGGATGGATGAGGAGCAAATGGTGAAGAGGATCTACAGAGCAGAAGTAAATGGAGGGAGACCAAGAGGAAGGCCGTGATTGACGTGGATGGATGGTGTAATGAGTGAACTGGGGGAAAGAGGTCTGAATGTAGTGGAAGCTAGAGCTCTTGTTGGTGATAGGAATGAGTGGAGAGGTGTTGTAAAAGGATAGTGGGGTGTTTCTAAGGGGTGGGCAGGGCACCTGTATGATGTGGCAGGGGTAAACCAGTGAAAGCATTCGGGCCCTGCTGTCACCCTGAACCGAGTGACATGGCCGCTTTCTTGTGTCCCGTTTCATCTGGAGGGACGGAAGCATGACCGACTTGGGTGCCGAGGTGCCAAACCTGTTTGGGTGTTTGGCCATTTGGGTTGGCCATGGTCCAAAATTTTTGTGTGTTTTTGCTACTTTGTAATGGTGGTCTTTGCAGTTCTTCGAGACTTTTTGTGATTAAGGGTATACAAATGAGCATGACTAGACTTACTGTTTTATACTACAGGTTTTCGCCCACCCAAACCAATAGTTTTTTGTTGGATGAGAAAAAAGGCGGTATTAGCAAAACATGGGACTTTCTTTTCTATGTAACCCGGTACCAAACGAACCATGGCCCTGTGGTTGCCAACCACTGCTTTACAATTCACCAATCGATTTGTTTCATTTACAACTAAAAGATGGTGTATTGCCACAGTTTTGGTGTTCACATGGTGTCAATTGATCGCATAAACTATAAAAAAAAAAGCCATTAATATCTTTAGATTACCACTTGACTTGTTTTGGACTGAGAGCCAAGGCAACATTTGACACCAATCACTACAACAGGGTTAAGCTAACTAGAACCCACGGGCCATAAGTTTTACCTTTCAATTGATAAGTTTTCCCTGTTTTTTTTTTAGTTTCCTGATCAATTAAAAATTTCCAAGCCAAGGGTCTGGAAACTTTTTGACTCAGAGCGCCATAAGAGCATTTTTTAATGTTTGTTATTGTTCACAGAGCTATACCTTACATTTTTAGACAAAATTCAGCAAAAACAATTTTTTTGTGGCGGCACCTAGGAAAACAGTGAATTGTCCTCTTTCACAACCCATGCGCTCCTAAATACAAAACCTAGCAGTTGCGTCTGAAAATATTTATGACGCCTTTAGAGAGAATTTTAGTCCCTTTTTTGTCAACATTAATTGTATAATTCATAAGAGGAGCAATGAGGGAGGTTTGTCAAAACTCTATTAAATATTTATAAGGTACTTACAATACTTAAACTTTTTCACCCAAAAATCAAGTCTTCATATTATCCATTCAAATTGAACAACAGTAGAAAATATCTGTCAAAAATGCTACCCTTCTCTTTCCTTATCATTGGCCTCAATGTTAAGTCGTCTAGTTTTCTTTAGTCCTAGAGGAAGGATAGCACATGAATCTAAATTTCTCAATTACTGCAGGCAAACCCCAATGACAAAAATCCCATCTGAGTTGCAATTTCCACCGTACTTGCCCTGGCAATGTTGTCCAGAAATATAGGGCTCACATTTTACGCCAGTCCTTATCTGCGGTTTCGTTCAGCACAGTGGTAAAAAAATGTTCTTGTCTTTGTAATCGCCATCTTAAATGGTCACGAGATCTGAAAACAGGTGACCTAAATAATTCTGAGCAGAACACAAAACGACACAGCTGAAACAGCTGCAGGCATATCGGGGCACGGCACTGTTGGCAATCTGCAGCATTAGCCAATTTTCTCACATTTTTAGCACCAGGTGTGCATCAGGCCTAAAATGTAAAAATTGACTTGAACTAGTTTATTTTTACGACTGTTTAAGCCTATGGCTTAAAATCAGGTGTTGCTTGTAAAACTACAAAATTGGGTTTTGTTTTTTAATTGGTTCATGTCAAGAGAATGGTTTATTCATTTTCTATATTAGATATATTTTTCCTCATCTAGATGAGGCCTTGAAACTGCTCAAAGCTGTTTTTTTAGGATCAAATGCAAATAGTACTACTATACAGTTTTCATTTTACATCTGAAAAGTGATGGGTCCCGGGGACTCGCATGCTCAAAAATCCCAACAGAGATTTATGGGTCCTCAAAATTTAGTGTTATCGAGGTCGAAATTGTAAATCGGTGACAAATATTTAATATAAATCTATATATTCATTAAGTTTTAACAATCACAGTTTATTGGTAATACAAATCAGTTATCACTTCAAGATTGTTCAGTTCACAACAATATTGTACATTATACAAAATAATATTGCTGAAATATTTGTCTATATAATCATGCAGTTTTAATTATCACAGTTAATTGGTAATACAAAGCAATTATCACTTCAGATTTTTCAGTTCACAAAAATATTGTACATTATACAAAATAATATTGCTGAAATATTTGTCTATGTATTCATGCAGTGGGCAGCACGGCTGCGCAGTGGTTAGCGCGTGTGCAGAGTTTGTATGTTCTCCCCGTGCTTGCATGGGTTTCCTCCGGGCACTACGGTTTCCTCCCACATTCCAAAGACATGCATTTCAGGAGGATTGGCCGGTCCAAATTGTCCCTAGGTGTGAATGAGCGAGCGAGTTGTCTGTCCCTGTGTGCCCTGCGATTGGCTGGCAACCAGTTCAGGGTGTCCCCTGCCCACTGCCCGATGATTGCTGGGATGGGCTCCAGCACCCCCGCGACCCTACTGAGGATAAGCGGTGCAGCTAATGAGATGAGATATTCATGCAGTTTTAATAATTACAGGTAATTGGTAATACAAGGCAATTATCACTTCAAGTTTTTAGTTAATATATTCTTCGTGGTTTGCTGTCCCGCCACAGTTGTAATGCCTTCTCAAGGTCCAATCCATTATCATCCTCCTCATAGCGTAAACAGGAATATAATTTAGTCCATTTTGGCTGAAAAGTCCTATTCTTGCTAGGAGTATTCTTTTGTTTTTCTTTCGTCGAATCGTTCGCTTCAACACACGTGTTTTCCTTCGCGATCTTCCGAAGAATTTCTCCGTCGTTTTTTTTGTGCCGGAATTATTGCCGTTATCACTTTCTGCATTACGTTTCGACTTATTATTGACACTGAAGAAATTACCAATTTTGTGTTGATTTTCACCTAATACTAACTTTTTTCGGAAGCATACTTCTCTTTCACTCGACAACAACAACCACCACAACAATGACGTAATCTCGGAGCAACGAGATCTCGTTTGCCAAGATCGGAGTGCAGACGAAATCTCGAACTGCGAGACCAAAAAAACAACAATGGCGTATCTGCCTGACGAAAAGTTGAGTGCGGTAAATCTTTGTTACAAAAAAAAAGTATCGGGTAGTAATGACAATTTTGTGTCAAAAAAGTTTCGTCCCAAGGACGCACGTTGATTCGACACTATGCGTCCCCAGCAAAAATGATGCGTCTAGGACGCAGGGACGCGGGCAAACGAGAACACAGATATAGTAATACTGTGTTGCTTTGCGTACTTGTGTCAACATAAAATGCTGTTGTTGTGCTCGCAGGGGGAAGTGGCGCATTGGCTGGCATGCTCGCTGTACGCCGCCTGCAGGAAAGGAACCATACCCACAGTGGGCAAAGGCCTGATGGAAGGAAATTGCGTGTCACTCACTAGGATCCTGCGCACTGCGAAACTCAGGTACAAAAACAATACCAAGGGACTTCCCAAAAATGTTTAATTCTCAATTAGAGGTCGACCGATCATCAGGGGGGCCAATTATCAGCACCTGTATTTGGGAATTTGACGGATATTGGTATTAGCATTTTTAGTTATTCGACGGGCCAATTTTTTAGGTTTCGATGCAGCCGAGCCTCTCCCTCTCTCTCTCCCCTGCCGTCTATCTCGGTCGCTACCCACCTGGCACCTTTTGATTGGATTAGCGACCGGGGGCGAAGCCACCGAAGCATACGTTTTCCAGACTCTGCAGTCAAAGATTGCAGACCGAAGGAGAGAAATGACCCTTTTCACGTTACGTCACCTTGCCCTTTCTGTCTGAATGAGAGTCATGACGGGCGGCAGAAGCACCCCGACAAATAGCAGTTGAGTTGAAACAAAAATCAATAACGATGAGAAACTAATATAACCACAACTTTTTACGAAGGTGATTTATTGCTGTGCGTTGGTCTGTCCCAACCGGCAAGGTTCGAGACTCAATGTGAAATTTTGTTGTATTTGTTATGATGAAGACAGAAGACGGCGATGTTTATCTGCAAATCAAAATTTTCCAGGATTTGCAGCGAGCATTTTTTACAAGGTACGTTGTATGTATTTTCAAAAATGTTTGTTAAGCATGTAGAAGCAACGTCAAAGACACTCAATATAATAAGTTGGCAAGTGCTAACTAGCTAACTGTAGTGGCTTACCTTTGCCATTACTTACTATGTAAATGGGTTGTTTTTATTGCAAATAACCAGTGATTGAGGGGGGGGGGGGGGGGGGGGGGGGGGGGGATTTTGTACGGGAGTCGGATTTGGGCACAACACCGGGAAACGGGTCCGGACCTGTGTGTGAAGTGCCTCCATTTTAAAGACTAGGGTCGTCGGCCGAGGGGGATTCCCGCAAAAAGTGAAAATCTGCAAAGTAGCGACGCCCCTTCCCAAATTTTTTTTTTTTTTTTTTTTTTTTTTTTTTTTTTACCATTGCAATGAAATGATCTGCATTTATATAGCGCTTTTCAAGTCAATGACTTCCCAAAGCGCTTTACATTGTACTTCACATTTCCCAATGGCGGCCGTGATCTGTGCAGCCGTGTAAGGCGCTAACCTGCTTATTGGGGGTATTGGGGTTTCAGTGTCTTACCCAAGGACACTTCGGCATGTAACACGGACAAGCCGGGATTCGAACTGGGATCCCTCAATCCTAAAACGATCGCTCTACCTCCTGAGCTACTGCCGCCCCAGACCGCGAAGCTCTGAATCCGCGAACGTCGAACCGCGAAGCAGCAAAGTCCCACTGTATTACTAAACTTTACATTGAGCAGAAGATTTTTGGGTTACAATCTTGTGCAATGTGCAATAATAATAATTTATTAACAACCTGTTACAGTACTCATTACCAAGGAAAGTAATTACGTTCCAGGATTTTGTACGGGAGTCGGATTTGGGCACAACAAAGGCACACGGTTTTGGTGCGGCTTCCGCTTCACCGCCGTAATGCATAATAGTCTTTGAGATCCCGTCAGCAAACACGAGCTTTAACGTGCGCCACGATCACCATGCAAAGCTGGGAAGGCTCTCGACTTACTCTGGCCGTACTGATGTACTGGTAGCCCACGGCTGCCACTGCTGGGTCCACGCGGCTTCCGCTTCACCGCCCCCTAACCCCCACAGGTCCCCCCTAACCATCCCCCCCCCCCCTCCATCGAGTGCCGTGTAGCGCCATGTAGAGCCATCGCGGCCCGAGCGGGAGACGTGACGTTGGTGACTTTTTCATCGGCGTTAACAAACGCATTTTGTAGAATACGATCGCGCTTTGTTGTTTAAATAAACGCATTATATAGACTACGATCGCCCAATTATTTTAATTGGCTCGCTTTATGGTTTCAATAAGCGTATTATATAGAATACGATCGCTTTTGTCGGAAGCGCAGCAGAATGCGCGTTCACGCGAGGGGGGAGGATTCTGTACTGGAGTTGGATTTGGGCACAACACCGGGAAAGGAGAACGGCGCGCCGTGCTAGGGTCGTCGGCCGAGGGGGATTCCCGCAAAAAGTAGCGACGCCCCTTCCAATTTTTTTTTATTTTTTTTTTATTTTTTTTACCATTTCAGACTGTGAAGCTCTGAACCGCGAAGTAGCGAGGTCCCACTGTACTTCGTCACATTGCGATAGTGATTAGATTTTGGTTTATCGTGCAGCCTTAGTCCCAACATTGGTGGTAAGTAGTATGTAATGGCGGGACAAATGGATGATGAAACATTTTTTTCAGAAAGCATTAATTTTCTCATCTCCATATGTCAACCGTCTCTTCTCCACCAGCCTGATCGAGTTCTTCTCCAAGATGCGCAAGTGGTCCGACATGTCCAACTTGTGCGAGAACTTCCGCGTACGGCTGGAGCGTCTGGAGCGCAATTTTGAGGTTTCCACCGTCATCTTCCGCAAGTTCCTGCCTATCTTCAACGCCATATTCCGCAGCCCGGTGGGCTCCGAAGCAACGGCCCCTCCGCCGCGCCAGGCCCGCGGCCGGAAGCACCGTCGAATACCATGTCACACCGCCGACGTATTCAAGTTCTGCTGGACGCTTTTTGTCTACACAAAAGGTACACCACCCACTTCTGAGCTCAGGTCTTCCTTCCTTACTCCTTCACCATTAGAATTCAGAAACTCCGGCAAGGGAGGAGTTTGGCAAGGCCATGGAAGGCAACTTCCAAACAGCTTCATTGCAATTCTGGTCCACCATCCGGCATCTTAGGGGGAAATCTGTGTGCTATCAACACTGTGTAATGGCGATGGAGACGTTGTGAATCGGTGGGCAGAGTACTTCGAAGACCTCCTCAATCCCATCGACATGTCTTCCACTGAGGAGGCAGAGCCAGGGGACTCTGAGATGGGTCCTCATATCTCTGGGGTTGAAGTCACTGAGGTGGTCAAAAAGCTCCTTGATGGCAAGGCCCTACGGGTTGATGAGATCCGCCCAGAGTTCATTAAGGCTCTGGATGTTGTGGGCATGTCATGGTTGACACAGCTCTGCAACATTACGAGTGAGTGTAGGATGGAACGGGAGATCGACAGACTGGTCAGTGCACCGTTTGCCATCATTCGGACCCTGTACCGGTCCGTCGTGGTGAACACGGAGCTCAGTCGAAGGGCAAGCTCTCGATTTACCGGTTGATCTACGATCCAACCCTCACCCATGTCATGAACTGTGGGCTATGACCGAAAGAACACGATCCCGGATACAAGTGGCTGAAATTACTTTCCTCCGCAGGGTGTCTGGGTTCTCCCTTAGAGATAAGGTGAGAAATTCAGTCACCCGGCAGGGACTCGTTGGTAGAGCCATTGTTCCTCCTCAGTAAGAGGAGCCAGTAGAGGTGGCTCGGGCATCTGCTAAAGATGCCTCCTGGGCGCCTCCGCGGCGGATGACAATGGATGGCTGGATGTTTTTTGGTATCAATGGAAAGTAAAGGAATTGGGCTTTAAAATGACACCAAAGTCAAAGCTTTCTAACGAACCTTTTTGAAGATATGACCATTTAAATTACGGCCTTAATCTACCTTTTTCTGATCATAAACCAGAGAAAATCATGTTTAAAGTGTTCTTTGCATTATTTGGTGTGATGTCATTCCAATGTTTTTACAAATAAGGGGATAGTTTAGTTTTGAAGTTTAATTTTAGCAAAGGCATTTGTACACGTATACAGTATGTCGCAAAAGTGAGTAAATTGCTTACATTTCTTACATTTTACATTGCTTACATTTCATCATAATGTTTAATAGAACATCACTGAAGAAACATCACTTTGACACAATGAAAAGAAGTATGTAAACAAAGGCCATGGCTTACTGGAAAGATGTCCTCTGGTCTTATGAGACAAATATTAATTTATTTGGCTCAGATGGTGTGAAGCATATGTGGCGGCAACCAAGTGAGGAGTACAAATATGTTTGTGTCGTGTCTAAAGTCAAGCATGGTGTTGGGAATGTCATTGTCCATGTGTGCAACTGGACATGGGGAGTTGCATCTCATCGAGGAAAACAAACTCAAGAATGTACTGTGAAATACTGGAGCAGAAAATTATTCTCTCCTTCCAGAAACTGGGTCGCAGAGCAATGTTCCAGCCTAACAATGACTCCAAATGAACTTCAAAGATGACCAAGGCTTTTCTAAAGGGGCTTAGGGGTAAAGCGAAAGGACTAAATCAAATAGTACATGTTTGGAGCATCCTCAAGTGGAAGGTAAAGAGGCACTAGATCTTGAATATTTTACAGCTCTTTAACGTTGTCATGGAGTAGTCGAAGAGCATTCCAGTGGCAATTTGTTAGGCTAGGGCAGTCATGTCCAAAGTCCGGCCCGGGGGCCAAATGCGGCCCGTCGGCAATTTTCATCCGGCCCACAGCCTCCGTCATAAAATCAATAACGCCTGGCCCGCGTGTAGAATTATGTACCGGTAATACATTGAGCAGCAGCGCTGTTACCTGCGTGTTCTAAGTGCTGCTATTTAGAGGCTCAAATAGGAACAGCAAATTAGTATTTGAGGCCCCCCAATTTTCTAAAATGGCGGCAATTAACAAAAGGAGGAAAGTTGACTGCAAAGGGCCGACGGTTCAAGGATGGGTGGAGATTGGACTATTTCTTTACTGAAATACGTAACTGTGTCTGCCTCATTTGTAAAGAGGCAGTGGCTGTTTTTAAAGAGTAAAATGTGAAGCAACATTACCAAACAAAACATGCTGACGCATATGACAGGATCACAGGTAATGAACGCAGCAAGAAACTGAAACATCTTGAAGCTAGCTTAATCTCACAGCAGCAATTTTTTACAAAAGCTCGAGAGTCAAACGAGAATGCTACAAAGGCTAGTTACGAGGTAGCAGCGCTGATCGCAAGGCATTGCAAACCTTTCACCGAGGGTGAATTTATCAAAGACTGTGTGATGACAATGGTAAAAAATATCTGTCCTGAGAAGCAGCAAGAGTTTGCCAAAGTCTGCCTGGCACGTAACACTGTGGCGCGCAGGATTGAGGAGGTGTCATCGGACATCAAAAGACAATTGGGAGTCAGAGGAAAGGAGTTTGACTTTTTTTCACTAGCTTGCGACGAAAGCACAGACGCCTCTGACACTGCTCAGTTACTTATTTTTTTGAGAGGAGTGGACAACGAAATTAATATTACTGAAGAACTACTTGACCTACAGAGCCTGAAAAACCAAACAAGAGGAACAGATTTATTCTCTTCTGTTTGTGCTACCGTGTTAACATGAAACCCCCGTGGAATAAAATTTCTGAGATAATTACGGATGGCGCGCCATCGATGACTGGCAAACAAAGCGGATTAGCAACGCTAATAAGTAACAAAGTAAGTGAAGAAGGAGGGAAAGCTGTAAAACTCCATTGCATCATTCATCAGCAAGTATCTTAATGTCCTCAACACCAGTCTCCAAGGACCAGATGCATTCATAAGCCAACTATATTCACATGTCAAGGCCTTTGGAATCAAGCTGCAACTGTTTGAAAGACACCTGTCGTCAACCCAGCCCAGCACTGCACACTTTCCAGCGCTGCAAGAAATCATGGCCAGATTCCCACAGAGCCATGTCAGTCTGCAAACAAGGAGGTACGCGTCAGATATTTCATCTCTGGCTAAAGAGTTTAAACAACGCTTTCAGGACTTTGCAGCAATCTAGAAGGAGATCACTCTTTTTTCCTCACCTTTCTCCGTGGACAAAGATGATGTTCCAGACAATTTGCAGCTGGAGGTCATTGAGCTGCAGTGTGACGCAGAGACCAGCGGTCAGCACCAGTAGCTTACTCTTGCCAACTTTTACCAACAGCTGAATAAGGACAGGTTTCCAGAGATTTGAGCATTTGGTAAGAAAATGCTAAGCTTGTTTGGGTCGACGTATTTGTGTGAGAAGACATTCTCGGTTATGAACATAAATAGTGCACATCACTACCGCGCATCCTGTCAAGGGGTCACCAAGCGAGAGGTGTGCCAATCAACATTTATAGTTACTGTCATATTTTAAATGAGCCCTGCACTTTTTGATATGACAATTTCTCTGTTATTGTGTTTAAAAATTCTGTAAATATTAAACTGCCATGGTGAGATAGTTTTATGTTTCGAATGTAATCTGCACCCAAGAGTACAATTACTTCTCTTCTTCTGTTACAAAAAAGTTAGTGTTAAAAAAAAGTGAAGTTAAGTGAATATTTAATTTCAATTTTCAATGTCAATTGAAATTTGATATGCATGTTTCCAATGAACCAAAACATGCTTAAAATAGCTGAAATTAAAAAAAAAAAAGCAAATGTGAAACACAGAACGGCTCGCTGAAATGTATTTAAATTAATTGCTGTTATATGTAAAGAACGTCCGCCAAGGTTGGCCCCCCCACATTTTTAACACACCAAATCTGGCCCCCTTTGCAAAATGTTTTGACACCCCTGGGCTAGGGTGAAATCCATGGCCAGGAAGATCTAAGTGCTTCTCCAAAATCATGGTGCCCACACAAAATATTTACCTTCAAGAACTTTTGTTACCAGGGGTTTAGCTCCTAATCGCTATATTTTGAGTTTTTTTAGGGGAAAAATATATACTGTTGGATAAGCTTTATACAGACATTCTATTGTGTAAAAATGTTTTTCCTCAATGTTGATTAATTACTGTATTTTCACATCCATAAGGCGCACATAAAAGTCTCAGATTTCATTTAAATTATGAGCCGCCCCCCTATCATACAGCACGCCTTTTTTGGAGGACGTGACAGTGGACAGCAGTATTGTTTTCCCGTGAAAATATGAATTCTGGGCGTCACTGCTAAATATTTGAATGTGTGTGTCGCCGCTTGCCTGTCACGCTGATGCTGACACAAACTACCGCGGATGGTATTTTTTTAAAGCAAGACTGACTAAAGAGACATTTCTCGCTAAAGTCATCAGCAAGGCAAATGAAAAGGGCTGGATGGATGAAGGCATGATGAAACGATGGCTGAGGGATGTTTATGTCAGAATACCAGGTCTTTTTATTCATGCCGCTTCATTGCTCTTCAGAAAAAGTGGAGCAAATGAACTGCGTTCTTGCTATTATCCTGGGGGGCTGACGAAGGAGCTTCAACCACTACACATCGGCCTCAACAGGCCGTTCAAGCTGGCGTTACGTGCAGCGTGAGATTGATGAAAGACCTAAGGGTTGCACAGTTTCACAAAAAGTTGGAAGCAGCGCTGTGCGGGTTCCGCCACAGTTTGTGAATGTATTTTGGTTGCGTGGGCTGGCGTTTCTGCCCGGACTGTTGTTCCATTGTTTTCAAAAGCCAGCATAGTTCCCGAAGGGCCACACGCTATGGAAAGTGACTCGGAAAATGAAGCTTTGGCGCCGTTGTGTTTGGTCTTTTTTTTTTTTTTTTTTTTTTTTTAACAATTTTGTTTTTTTCTGATTTTTTTATTTTGTGATGAATACTTAATGATTTGCAATCTAACTCAGTTTGGTTCTCGGTGCTTTTTTGGGGGGGGGAATCCGCACCCCCTGTGGTATTAAAGGCGATCGCGTGAGACTCGCGTCTGATAGGCCAGTGAGCCCCTTGAGCCGACCCAAAAAATAATTAGAACCAAGGTCAGTCAAGTCCATTTTTTTTGTATAGCCCTTTATCACAAGGAGTCTCAAAGGGCTGAACAGTGCACCCGTGAAAACAGTGTGCCTAGTGGGTGTGAAAATACGGTAAATATAATGATGAAATGTAAGGTGTGTAATCACTTTTGTGAGATACTGTAGAAAAGGACCAGACTGAAAGACACTTTGAACACATGTATTTAAATACACATTAAAATAACTTAATGTTGTTTTCTCAAGTCGTAAATATTGAACTACAATCGCTGTTTTCATTACTTTTCCTGTTTATCTGGATTATGAAACTCAGGGAAAGTGTTTTTGAATGTCATATCTTTCAAAATAGCTAAAAAAAAAAATCATGATTTTCCTCGTTTTTTTCTCTATTATCGGTCTCTAGTTAAAAATAGAACATTGCTATTTGTGGCTCATTTAAGCAGAGTGGGTCACATTTTAATATCTGGCAAGCCAGATTTATACGCTTTATTGGCTGCATGTGATCTGCAGGCCATATTTCACCCACTCCTGAGACGAGCATTAGCTGTTTGTCAATTAGAAGATGCCTTACTTGCAATATTTTGACTTTTGCACTAGGTAACTTCCACATGATAGGTGACGACCTGGTGAACTCGTACCACTTGCTGCTGTGCTGCCTGGACCTGGTTTTTGGAAACGCGCTGATGTGCAGCAACAGGAAGGAGCTCCTCAACCCAGCCTTCATCGGTTAGAAACAGACGTGGTTGTCCTCAAGGGCGTAGTTTTGGCATGAACAGAGGAGACTCGTCCCCATTAATATTGAGCAATCATTATTTTGTCCCATCCATTCATGTGCAGTGTTGGGTACTTTCTTTTAAAAAAAGTAATTATAATTACTCAATACTTCTTCTTAAAAGTAATTCAGATAGTAACTGAATTACTCTACAGGAAAAGTTACTAGTTAGTGTAAAAGTAGCTATTTGTTACTTAAAATAGAAGTTGTATGTTGAAGAATTTGAAGTTTTCGGAGCAGGATTTGAGTCGGTTGAATAGAGAATAACAGACAGGTAGTTGTATTATAGTACCTTGTTATATTTATTGCACCTCACCTTCAACCGATTTATCCTACACCTAGAAACTCAACAAATACATAATAAAATAACAATCAGCAGTATCAACTGGTCAAGTAGATGTTGGCAACTGAAAATATTTTTTTTTCTTCACACCAAAAGTTGACAGCATAAGTCACAGTCTCTAGTCAGACAACTGGTCGAGTACACTACTTTAAAAAAAAAATACAACAAAAGTAAACAGTTCAACAATAAAGTACACAGCAAATTGTGTTTAACACTGCACTGGTGGTGCAGCATCTGCCGTCATTCGGACCCTGTACTGGTCCGTCGTGGTGAAGAGGGAGCTGAACCGAAAGGCAAAGCTTTCGATCTACCGGTCGATCTACGTTTCTACCCTCACCTATGGTCATGAACTTCGGGTTATGGCCGAAAGAACACGATCCCGGATACAGGTGGCCAAAATGAGTTTCCTCCGCAGGGAGTCTGGGTTTTCCCTTAGAGATAAGGTGAGAAGCTCAGTCATCCGGGAGGTACTCTGTGTAGAGCCACTGCTCCTCCGCATTGAGAGGAGCTAGTTGAGGTGGCTCGGGCATCTGATAAGGATGCCTCCTGGGCGCCGCCCTCGGGAGGTGTTCCGGGCATGCCCCACAGGCAGGAGGCCCCGGGGGCGACCCAGAACACGCTGGAGGGACTATGTCCCTCGGCTGGCTTGGAATGTTTCAGGATCCCGTCAGATGAGCTGGAGGAGGTGGCTGGGGATAGTGACGTCTGGGCTTCCCTTTTAAGGCTGCTGCCCCCGTGAACCGACTCCAAATAAGTGGAAGATAATGGATGGGTGGATGGATGGACTGCAGTCTAAATCTAGCAACCTGAGACAAATGAGACATTATGTACTTCTTCCATCGTGTACCTTGCCAACTAGACTATCCTACCCTTTCTCAAACCAGTGATTTTACCCGAGGAGCTTCTCAAACATCCTGTCAGATAGCCTTTTCCTTAACACAAAAGATTCACGAAACAAGGGTTGACAACAGACAAACTTTAGTGTAACGCAGCATAGCGTAGCAGTCAAAATAACTTTTGCCCTAACAGGTCAGGTCTGCCTGACAATACAAGCATTGCTACCTTTATACACCACCAAATTAATGTACACCACCTAATGGACAAAAAAGTACAACAATGACCGATACAAATACATTTCGCCTCCTACAGATGCTATTCTTGAACATACAGGGGCATCAAATAAACAAGAGCAGAGTACACCCATTACCACTTGTAGTTTCTTTAATGTATTGAAAATAACACACTGCTTTTCACAGCGGAAAAAATAATAAGTTCGAATACCCCCTTACTGGAAATAAAGCACCGTTACGTCATGTATTTATCATGGCGTTATTCCCAAAATTCATCATATGTGATAACTGGCCGCACTCAATTCATTCAACCTAAGTCCTTCTCTGACACCTTTCCAGTCTCCTCAAGTGTGTCTCAGGGCTCTGTGCTGGGTCCCCTCCTCTTTATAACCTACCTACTCCCTCTAAGCTATTTCCTAGGGAAATTCAATGCTTTCTTCTGCTGCTTCCCGGATGACACCCACTTTTACCTTTCCTACAAACCCAACTGGATACTCTCACCACTTGACCTATACACCTGCCTTTCCAAAATAAAATCATGGTTCACCATCAACTTCCTAAAACTCAACAGCAATAAAATGGAATTACTTTTCATCGGCATCAAATCCACGCTATGTAAAGCTGGCTACTTCTCTCTTTCCGTTGTCTCTTTTCGTTCCCTCCCCTCTGGTCAAGAGTCGGTGTCATCCTCAACAGCACACTCCTCTTTAACTGTAATAAGTAACATCACCCAGTCAGCCTACTTTGACCTCCGCTCCGTCAACTTTCTCCACCCATCCCTTTCCCCTGACACAACTCCTCATCCATGGCTTTGTACCTCACGCCTTGATTACTGCAATTCCCGCTACAGTTTTCTTCAAAAGTCCCTCCATACACTTCAGCTTGTCCATAACTCTGCAGCACGCATCATCACCAAAACCCCCTCTCGCCATCACATCACCCTTGTCCTTGACCAACTCTACTGGCTCCCAATCCGCCATTGAATCAATAACACAATCCTGCTTTACACCTACATGGCCATTCATAACCTTGCCCCTCCCTACCTCTCCAACCTCCTTCACACTGCCACGCCATCCTGCACCCTCAGATCATCTTTCTCCCTCCATCTCACTATACCCGCTGCCCGCCTCAGCTCCATGGGGAACAGAGCTTTCAGCCGCTCTGCCACCCAGCTCTGGATCTCATTGCCGCCAGACCTCCGGAATACTGCGACCCTCCCCACCTTCAAATCCAGACTAAAAACTCAGCTCTTCAGACTTTCTTTTTCTTGACCATCTGCCTCACATACCACCCCTTTTAACTGTATTGTGTTTTATTTGCTATTTATTACTTGCTTGTTTTACTCTTGTTCATTCTTGCTTTATAGTTGTGTCTTACTGTATGTACAGCGACTTTGGCTGTCCTGAACGGCACTTCGAAGTACAATGTGTCATTATTATTATTAATGTTAAAACAATTGCTATGTCCCCACCAGAGCCAAGACCAAACCTATGCCCTTGGTTGCCATCTGCAAAAAATTAAATGATTGACAGCCTCAAAAAGTATTTTTCATAGATTCTTACTGATATCAAGAAGATAGTCATACTCCTATATACAGGCTGCTCGAAACAAGTATTTCAGGATGTATTTGGAACCCAATTAAAAAAAAAAAACCTCACCGCTAGAGATGCAAACAACATATGAGAAGGCGGTTTTATCTCATCCTCACACTATTATTAGTCACAGTATGAAATTGTTGATGTTTATATTAGGCCAAGCCGCAAAAATATTGTCAAACATTAAGCTGGTCTGTGGTACAGCCGACTCGCAAAGTAATGACAAAGCGCATCGGATTCTGAACTGAGTGACAAAAAGGGAATTGTGTTCCACCACTGTTGCCTCCATTGTTATGCAGTTGCGCTCAACGCTAAAAAGTCTCAACTGCCCAATAATTGCAGAAATATGATGACACATTTCCAACTTTGTTCGTATATATGGCATACAGGATTATAAGGCCCACATTTAAATTGACAGCCAATTTGAGTTTTTCGGATGCCCCTTACAGTCCAGAAAATACGGTATGTATTATTAAAAACTGTTTTTTTGGGTGTCATTCCTGTTAGCGTACCATATGTTATGCTCCTAACAATTGTATGTCTGTCAGGTACATCGGGATGTGAATTTCAGGCTTGCGCCGATGAGCCATCCCCATGCGTTCTGGAAAGGTTGTGCAAGCTTCATGACGGCCTAGTTGTGGAAGCCAAAGGAATCAAACAGCATTACTTCAGGCCCTTCATCCACAAGCTTTTCCACAAACAGGTACACAAAGCCAATTCCTTAGAGCAGGGGTCCCCAACCTTCAGGAATTGATTTAAACCTGATTTTCATTGATAACAACGTAATAAACATTGTTTGCAACAAGATTAGACATTAAACTGCAGGATAAGCAGTTAACTAAGACTTAGAAGATAAAATAAGACAAAAGAATGTCAGGATAAATAGGCAAAAATATTTTAAAGTGCTTGGAGACTGGCCAAAGTTGTAATAAAAATATAATAAAAAGTAGTGCAATAACATTTAGCAGCAACAAAAAATTCCCAAATAAGTCATAAGATGTATACAGGTACAGTCGCTGCCCTACTTATGAAGGAAATAGGTTCCGGCCGTAAGTTGAATTTGTTCGTAAGTTGCTTCAGTGCTATATTTTGTATGTTTAAGGTTTTATAAAAGTATGTTTAAGGCTTGTATAAGTAACACTTATTGTTTTGTACTAAAAACTATCCATCCATCCATTGTCTGCACCGCTTATTCTCAGTAGGGTCGCGGGGGTGCTGGAGCCCATCTCAGCTCTGTCTTCGGGCAGTGGGCAGGGGACACCCTGAACTGGTTGCCAGCCAGTCGCAGGGCACACAGGGACAGACTATTCGCCTGCTCATTCACACCTGGAGACAATTTGGACCAGCCAATTAACCTAACATGCATGTTTTTGGAATGTGGGAGGAAACCAAAGTGCCCGGAGGAAATCCACGCAAGCACGGGGAGAACATGAAAACCCCGCACCCCACTGATAGCTGGATTTGATCCCATGACCTCAAAACTGCCGCGGACGCGCTAACCACTGCGCCACTTTGCTGCTCTACTAAAAACTAAATATTTAATAAAATAATATGCTCTATAAAGATGAATAAAGTGAAGTTTAACTTACTTGTGGAAGATGTGCTTCAAGAGTTAGGCATCTTCCTCCTCCGTGGTAAAATTTGGCCAAAAAAAGTGATCCAACCATTTGCTGAAGCGCTTTAAGCTTTCTTATTCCACTTTCATTTCAAATGAAATGGCTCTCCTCTTCTTTACACTTTACACCAACCATATTGAATGGATGCACGAGATATTAAACAATAAAAATGTCAACATTTTAGCTTGCTGGAGATTCAGTACAGTATGTTTACGCACGAGCTGGGACTATGACAGGAAGAGGAAGCCGGATTTCTTCTTCGGAGTGGATGCTGGGTGTGTTCTCAAAGCGCCACAAGTCTGTAGCGGCGGAAAGAAACACAGTACTGTCCTGTACTTGGAAAAAGGCGCACAATACAAAATCTAACTTACTGCAATGTTCTGATATTTTTCAACATCCCCAAAAAATGTTTGTTTGTACCGTTGTTCATAAATTGAATGTTCGTAAGTCGGTGAGCGTATGTATAAGCTTTTTTTCACATTTTCAGCTGGTGGTGTTCCGTTCGATGTGCCTTGGCTCTAAAAAGGTTGAAAAAAAATATGCAAACTCCACACAGGGAGACCAGTAGCTAGAATTGAGCTATGGCTTAGCCCCGCCCTCTTTACTCACTCGGACAAACATTCAATATTCTGAGAAGAGCACTATGGCCAGTGTAGGAGATGTTTGACAGGCGACAATTGATGCTTTTTGCGTCCAGAAAGATCACTTAGTATCTCAAAATCATCAAAAAGCCTGAGCTACGCATTGGAGGCTTATATTCATGATTTATTGTTAAGAAGGTTGATGAAAAGCTTTAGGCAAAAATATACAGGTAACTATGTAAATGTGATAAACGGTATCTTGTTATCATCACCATCTTAAACAAGATATAGTATCAGCATTATGTTCTGCATGGTAAGAACTGTCACTTACTTAAACTAATTGACATAGCTTGGTATGACTTGTAAAATAGGCTTTGTTATTGCTACTAGCTTTTATTAATCTAAACTTACCTCAAAGCTCCACATAAACCAGCAATTTTTTTTCCTGATAATGCAGAGTTTAGTGATATACTTGTATTTTGTACATATCTGTTCATGTACATTAAAAAGTTTGATGTCATTGATCTGACACATTGGGATTAAACCTATAGGGACTCGGGTTACTGAACCGTTCCGTTATGTCGACCAGCTGCGAGGGAAGCGGAGCTAAGCTTCAAAAGTTAACATTACTATGACTAGAGCCCTTTGGAGAACAGCTAACAATCACATATGATTATCAAAGGACAAAAACCAGCATATAACAAGCCAACTTATCCCCAGTCAACAAAGTGACGTGACGTACAACACAGCCAAGAGCTAAAGTTGGCAAACGTTAGAGATGTTAACGTTATAGATAACTATATTTCTCTCCGGCAAAGTGACGCATATGTTGCCTCAAATACTATGTTGACTTACCTTAGAACAGATGTACACATCCTTTTAACTTTATCTATGATGATTTGGTGCTGTGGACGACTGCATAACTTTATCCAAACCAAATGTGGTTTGGGAAAAGGGTCAAAAACACTGAATCGCCCAGCCTCCAGGATACCTCGTATCAAATTTGCATTTAGCCCATGCACACCGTTTGACCATTTTAAAGTTTAACTTTTAAGAAAAATCACCATAAAAACGAGAAAAGATGAACTGCAATGGCTTTCAATGGATGTGGGGGCAAAGAATGTTCGACTGTATTAGGCTGACTACACGCACTGTGATTGGCTCATCGCATTTAAGGCGCTTACCTCAACTCGTCTTGAGTCATTCTTGCATTTCTATCTTTTTAATAATATTCATAATATTATTTTATCTATACATTTATGTAGTTTCTTAGTTCTATTATGCTGCAATTTCGCACACATACAGCTTAGAGGGAACATTGCTTATGTGGTCTGTGTTTTGTGTGTCCTCTCAGATCCTGAAGGGCAATGAGGATCTGTTAACTGAACTTTTGGATCCTCACAACTTCATAGACAATAAGTGAGTCGTGGCGACTTTTAATTGGCGATGTCAAATGTTTGGCCTCCTGACATACTGCTGTCGTTTGTCTCTCAGCAAAGCGCTCAACCGCGAGTATGAGGAGTACGTGTTGACGGTGGGAGACTTTGACGAGCGCGTGTTCCTGGACGCTGATGCCGACGAGGAAATCGGAACGCCGAGGAAAAGTTTTCAGCAGCCTGCCGAGGGTGCGAGCACGGGACAGACAGCTAGCTTTCAGACTCAGCTACAGCATCATGTGGAGAAGGTCCGCTCTTTTGTTTGTGGCCTTTTATTAAGAAAAAGCACAAAAAACAACGGAAACTAATAAGCGAAAGGGAAAAAAATTATACTTGGACGATAAACAGCTGTACACTACAATGCCTATACATACACATGTTCCCAGAGGGACTAGGCTGAAGAGAAATCAGAACCCTACCCCACAAAAGGATTATTAGAAAACAAAAAATGTCATTTCAAAACTGCAATTATATCGCTAGAAATCTTTAGAACACAAATACACAAAAAAACTTTATCAATACTCTTGAGCACATTCACCCAAAATACATAAAGTACATGGTTTTTTTTTAAATGAATAAACTGGACATTTTTAGATCACGATCGAATTTATTACATAAATTAATTCCTTTTGGAGTGGCACTGTGGTGTTTCAATGTTGTATTAGAATATTCAACAAAGTTATGGATTCCCTTCAGATGATGAGTGTCTGCTCTGTAGATAACCGCTATTGAATAACTGTTGGGAGTTGAAATCATAGCCAGGATAGCTCAAACTACAGCCGCACTTGCCAGACTTAAACTCATGGAAGGACAAGAACATAGAGTATATAACAAAAGAGAGTAAACCTCTCACATTTCTGCAGAGATTTCATTATAATGTTTAATAGAACTCAAGAAGAAACATTGGTTTAACACAATGAAAAAAGGCTCAAATAAGGCCATGGCTTTCTGGAAAGATATCTTCTGGTCTGGTTATGACAAATATTTAGTTTTTTGGCTCAGATGGTGTGAAGCAAGTGTGGCAGCAACCAGGTGAGGAGTACAAACATGATTGTATCGTGCCTAAAATCAAACATGATGTTGGGAATGTCATTTTTTAAGGCTGCATGAGTGCAACTGGAGTTGGGGAGATGCATTTTATTGAGAAAATCATGAACCTAAAGCATTTACTGTTAAATACTCAGGGATCAGAATTTTCCGCGGATCCGCGGATTTCCGCTGTTTTTGAACCCCAAAGGCATTCCGACTTTTTCACTTTTTCTCTTGCGTAGCAAACAAATTCGAAATCCGACTGTCTCACTCTTTCCTTTATTGCTCTGGCGCACCCTGGCGGCCGTTAGAAAAATTGGCCGCATTGTTGCTCAAGCTGCAGGGACTGAACTGCATTTGAACTTATCTTGCAGTATTTACAAAAAAATTAGTTATGTGGGCAAATTATTTTAATCTTCTAAAAATGTTACTTAAATGATAAATATAAGCATGGTTTTGGACAAGTAAATTGCCTAAAACCCAGGAGCTTGGGGGGGGGCTGCTTTATTCCTGGACCCTGGCTATTTCAGCTGAAAATGAAAATCTCCATTCTGATCCCTGAATACTGTAGCAGAAAATATCCCTTTCCTTCCATAAACTGGAAGACTCATTACTAATTATCCTAAGCGTCTGATTTCTGTAATTGGGGCGAAAGGTAGACCAATTTCCTATTTGGTTCAGAGGGCAGATACGTTTGGATATTTTTTGTGCTTTAATAAATGGAATCAACATTTCAAAGTTTCGTTTATTTTATCCTTAGGTTGTCTCTGTGTGATATTAAAAGTCTGTTTGATGATCATAAACATTTGTGAGTGATAGATATGCAAAAAACAAAATCAGGAAGGGGGGAAATACTTTTTTAAAGGCAGTAGCTCAGGAGGTAAAGCGCTCGTCTTGGGAGCAAGAGGTCGCAGGTTCCATTTCCTCAGAGTTATATGTCGAAGTGTCCTTGGGCACGACACTGAATCCCTAATGCCCCCGATGAGCAAGTAGTTGCCTTGCATGGCGGACGCTGCTATCGGTTAGTCAGTGTGTGTAAAAAGGGAAAGTTTGAAGCACATTGTAAAGCGCTTTGGGAGGTCTTCATTGACTTGAAAAGCGCTATATAAATGCAGAACATTTACATTCACTGCACATAGCCCACGTGACAAATGAAACGGTGTACAATACTATCAGAGGGCACAAAGGAACCTACAAAGAACTGTTTTCAAAACTGCTGTGCTACGTCTTTAATAAGGTCCTGGTGAGATTGTATACTTGATTTAACTTGAATTTTTGGAAGACTATTTTTAATAAAAAAAATACGCTCGCTCTGTACAGTCGGCCTCTCTGGCGCCCTCGACGCCTTTGACTGGCCGCGCATACCTGAAGGAGAAGGACTTACTGGTGACGCCCGTGTCGTCAGCCACACAGAGTGTCAGTCGTCTTCAGAGCGTTGTTGGCGGGCTCAGAAATGCGCCCAGCGAACAGCTGCTGCACATCTTCAAGTAAAGTTACTTCTTAGGTTGCTACTATCTGTAGTCTAAAAACAACACAATTGTGAGAGTAAAATATGCTTTGGACTTCAGGTCGTGCTCCAGAGACCCCACGGAGTCCATCGTAAGCAGAGTGAAGTCGCTGGGCCAGACCTTTAAAAAACATTACACGAAAGACTCTGAACATTCGGCGGGGTCTCACATCGGTAAGTGCGCAGACGCTGGAAATTTATGGTACAAATGACATCTCTCCCATTAATAACTAAAATAATACAAACTCATTCAAACTCAAGTGAGTAAATGATAGGGCACAAGCAGTGGATGGAACAAAACTGCTATTTAAGCTTTGCACAAACGTGACCTAACTACGTGACAAAACCATAGTAAACAGTGGGTGAGGCCAGCAAACAACAAACTGTTAAAAACTGTTAGCAATGACTAGTCAAACGAATATTGTGCAGCTGTCTGATGAGGTAGCCCACCTTGTCGGAACAAACAATAAGCGCTATGAAGGGAAACTGAGGATAGCATTAGCAGGGCTAGCTACCGACTTATACAGTCTCCCTCTTGACATATTCACACATTTCGCCATAATTTCCCAGTCCGTCTGACTTCAGTCCACACTGAACCATTATATTTTAAATAGAGTATCCCCATACACTGATGCTGATCTAAAAGTTTATCAAAGCCTGGATATGCTCATCAGTTAATGTAACCCTAACCCTAATGTTAGCTGTGTATGCTAATGTGTTTTATCCAGGTTGCCATCAATAGCATTGGAAAAACAGAGTGCAAGTTCACGTTAAGGAGTTTGAGATACTTCTGCAGGCGTGCAGAAATTAGCCACAACACTCATACCTACTTATCATAATATTGATTGGAAACACATCCGACGTACCTTGTAAAAATGCTTGGTGCAAATTCTGGAGTAATTTGAGGGCTGCGAGTCCTTCCGTGTGATTTGCAGTTAAACATTGCCGTATTCATCAAATGGATAAAATAAAATTCCAAATCGGGCTTAGGACCTTGCCAGTTGGCATAGTAATAACTCACGATTGTAAAAAGTTGTGGTTAAATTCTTCTGTTGTGGTTATTGATAATTGTTTCAACTCAAATGCTCATTTAAGTGCTGTCTGCTAGGGTGCTTCTTGCCGTCCGTCAGTCGACATTTTAAGATACCTTAGCGACATGACTCTCAGACCATGAGAAACAAAATGCTCTGGTCTGATGAGACAAAGATTGAACTCTTTGGTGTGAATGCCAGGCGCCATGTTTGGAGGAAACCAGGCACCGCTCATCACCAGGCCAATACCATCCCTACAGTGACGCATGGTGGTGGCAGCATCATGCTGTGGGGATGTTTTTCAGCAGCAGGAACTGGCAGACTAGTCAGTATAGAAGGAAAAATGAATGCAGCAATATATAGAGATATCCTGGATAAAAACCTGCTCCATAGCGCTCTTGACCTCAGGCTGGGGCGAAGGTTCATTTTTCAGCAGGACAACGACCCAAAGCACACAGCCAAGATCTCAAAAGATTGGCTTCAGAATCACTCCGTGAATGTCCTGAAGTGGCCCAGCCAGAGTCCAGACTTGAATCTGATCGAACATCTCTGGAGAGATCTGAAAATGGCTGTGCACAAACGTCTCCCATCCAACCTGATTAAGCTTGAGACTTATTGCAAAGAAGAATGGGCAAAACTGCCTAAAGATAGGTGTGCTAAACTTGTGGGATCATATTCAAAAAGACTTGAGGCTGTATTTGTTGCCAAAGGTGGATCAACAAAGTATTAAGCAAAGGCTGTGAATACTTTCATAAATCTGAATTTTGAAAGTCTCAGGAAATTGTCCAACAGAGGTGATAGATTTTATTTCAAATAAACTAATAAAGGGTTTAAATATTTTGTGGTGACTATGACTCCACATTCCACACAGCTGTTTGATGCAAATTATAGGAAATTGATGAAGGAAATGAAGAAGGATTTGGAAGGATGGAAGATTTTTCTCTTATCGGGAGGGTAGAAACAATTAAAATGAACATAATCTGTTTCAGTCTCTTTGCATTCTTAATCCTGAGCTCTACATTTTAAGTGATAAAGCATTTGAAATCTAAATTATTTTGGCTTAATAAGAAAGCTAGAAAAAAATACAAAACCCTTTTAGCTTCCAAAGAAAAAGGGTGCCAGGATTTACCAAATATTAGAATTGATTATTGGGCAGCTCAAATTAGAGCTCTTATTCTGTGGATTACTAGAGACAAAGATGCAATATCTAAAAGTTTATCAAAGCCTGGTTATGCTCATTAGCTAATGTAACCCTAACCCTAATGTTAGCTGTGTATGCTAATGTGTTTTATCCAGGTTGCCATCAATAGCATTGGAAAAAGAGAGTGCAAGTTCACGTTAAGGAGTCTGAGATACTTCTGCAGGCGAGCAGAAATTAGCCAAAACACTCATACCTACTTATCATAATATTGATTGGAAATACATCCTCCTTGATCTGCTACCTTATCGTGGTGGAGGAGTTTGTGTGTCCCAATGATCCTAGGAGCTATGTTGTCGGGGGCTTTAAGCCCCTGGTAGGGTCACCCATGGCAAACAGGTTTTAGGTGAGTGGCCAGACAAAATGCAGATCAGATGGCCCCTTATGATGAGCAAAAACAATGGTCCTCAATTTCCCTCGCCCGGACGCGGGTTACCGGGGCCCCCTTCTGGAGCCAGGCCTGGAGGTGGGGTCTGCTGGTGAGCGCCTGGTGGCCGGACCCTTACCCACGAGGGCCAGCTGGGCACAGCCCGAAGGGACGACGTGGGACCCTCTTCCCATGGGCTCACCACCTTTGTCGTCGTCTCGTCGGACCTGCGGCCGCATATTCTGGACACTCGGGTGAAGAGAGGGGCGGAGCTGTCAACTGATCACCACCTGGTGGTGGGTTGGCTTCGATGGTGGGGGAAGATGCCGACCCAGCAGACCCAAGCGTGTTGTGAGGGTCTGTTGGGAACGGCTGTCAGAATCTCCTGTCAGAAGAAGTTTCAATTCACACCTCCGGCAGAACTTTGCCCATGTCCCGAGGAAGGCGGGGGACATTGAGTCCGAGTGAACCATGTTCCGCGCCTCCATTGTCGAAGCGGCTGATCGGAGCTGTGGCCGTAAAGGTAGTCGGTGCCTGCTGCGGCGGCAACCCTCAGACCCATTGGTGGTCACCGGCGGTGAGGGATGCCGTCAATCTGAAGGAGTCTTATCGGGCCTTCCTGGCCTGTGAGACTCTGGAAGCAGCTGGCAGGTATCAGCTGGCAAAGCGGAATGCAGCTTCAGCGGTTGCCGAGGCAAAAACTCGGGCATGGGAGGAGTTTGGCGAGGCCATGGAAGCCGACTTCCGGACGGCTTCGAGGAACTTCTGGTCCACCATCCGGCGTCTTAGAGGGGGAAGCGGTGTGCCATCGACACTGTGTATAGTGCCGATGGGGCGCTGCTGACCTAGACCCGGGACGTTGTAAATCGGTGGGCGGAGTACTCCGAAGACCTCCTCAATCCCACCGACACGTCTTCCTCTGGGGAAGCAGAGCCTGAGGTCTCTGGGTTGGGCTCTCGTATCTCTGGGGTTGAAGTCACCGAGGTGGTCAAAAAACTCCTCGGTGGCAGGGCCCGGGTGTCGATGAGATCCGCCCAGGGTCATTAAGGCTCTGAATGTTGTCAAATATGACACGCCACTGCAACATCGTGTGGACATCGGGGACAGTGCCTCTGGACTGGCAGACTGGGGTGGTGGTTCCCGTCTTTAAGAAGGGGGACCGGAGAGTGTGTTCCAATTACAGGGGAATCCCACTGCTCAGCCTCCCTGGTAAGGTCTATTCAGGGGTACTGGAGAGGAGGGTCCGCCAGGAAGTCGAATTTCGGATTCAGGAGGAACAGTGTGGTTTTCGTCCTTGCCGTGGAACACTGGACCAGCTCTATACACTCTGCAGGGTCTTTGAGGGTGCATGGGAGTTTGCCTGGTCTACATGTGTTTTGTGGACTCGGAGAAGGCATTCGACCGTGTTCCTCGGGAGGCCCTGTGGGAGGTGCTTCGGGAGTATGGGGTACCGCACATTCTTATCCGGGCTGTGCGGTCCCTGTATGCCCGGTGCCAGAGTCTGGTCCGCATTGCCGGCAGTAAGTCGGATTCGTTCCCGGTGAGGGTTAGGCTCTGCCTGGGCTGCCCTTTGTCACCGATACTGTTCATAATTTTTTGGGACAGAATTTCTAGGCGCAGCCTTGGTGGGGATGGAGTACGGTTCGGGGGCCTCAGCATTGCGTCACTGCTTTTTGCAGATGACGTGGTGCTGTTGGCTTCCTCAGGCCGTGATCTTCAGCTCTAGCTGGAGCGATTCGCAGCCGAGTGTGAAGGGGCCGGGATGAGGACCAGCACCTCCAAGTCCGAGGCCATGGTACTCAGTCGGAAAAGGGTGGTATGCTTCCTCCGGGTCTGGGAGGAGGTCTTGCCACAAGTGGAGGAGTTCAAGTATCTTGGGGTCTTGTTCACGTGTGAGGGTAGGATGGAACGGGAGATTGACAGATGGGTCGGTGAAGCGTCTGCCGTCATTTGGACCCTGTACCGGTCCGTCGTGGTGAAGAGGGAGCTGAGCTGAAAGGCAAAGCTCTCGATCTACCGGTCGATCTACGTTCCTACCCTCACCTATGGGTGGCTGGGTTCTCCCTTAGAGATAAGGTGAGAAGCTCAGTCATCCGGGAGGGACTCTGTGTAGAGCCACTGCTCCTCCGCATTGAGAGGAGCCAGTTGAGGTGGCTCGGGCATCTGATAAGGATGCCTCCTGACGCCTCCCTCAGGAGGTGTTTCGTGCATGCCCCACCGGCAGGAGGCCCCGGGGGCGACCTAGGACACGTTGGAGAGACTATGTCTCTTGGCTGGCTTGGGACCGCCTCGGGGTCCCGTCTGATGAGCTGGAGGAGGTGGCTCGGGATAGAGACGTCTGGGCTTGCCTTTTAAGGCTGCTGCCCCCGTGACCCGACCACGGATAAGCGGAAGACAATGGATGGATGGATGGATGGATGGATGGAAGATACAATATGGGTGGACATGGAGCAGCCGTCTTGTCCAAATGTGCCTGTGGAATCCTTTCCATTCATATCAGTCGCAATGTCGAAGAAGTTAAAATCCCAGATTGAATGGATTAAGGGAACGATTAAAACATGGTCGAAAATACAAAATAAATTGCAAATTTCAAGGTCCGTGAATATGCTAAAAAAATAGCAAAAAACCCAGATTTTAAGCCTGGGGTTATGGATGTTGGATTTGAGAAATGGTCACAAAAAGGATAAATGTTGATTACCCATGTGTTTGGAGGACAGGTATCGAAATCTTTTAAACAAGTTAAACAAACTGTCTAAAAATGATTTTTATAAATATTTGCAAATAAGACATTATCTCCAGAAACATGATAAATGCGGGAAACTATGTATGGAATTATTGATATCATACTCAAATGGACAATCAATAAAGGGAGTTGTCTCAAAATTGTATAAAGCTCTGCAAATGGATCTCAGTAATCTTGGGTTAAGGAAAAATGGGAACTGGAAGCTTATGTAGAGATAAAAAACGACGATTGGGAGAAAACTTTGAAAGAGGGACATAGAATGACCACCAGTCCAACATGGAGAGAGTTTGAATGGAAAGTAAAAATGCAATACTTCAAAATATAAGAATACATCCAATTCATGTTGGTGAAACAGTGGGAGGGTGGGGGATTTCACGCATATTTTCTGCAATTGCCCTGGAATATTAAATTTCTGGGGAAGTATTCAGACAGAAATAAAATTATTTATTGGTTGGGAGTTGCGGTTGGACCTAGTTACCTATGTATTGTGAATTTTGCCAGAAGAGTTACTGACTGGCCAAGACAAAGATGTACTAAGGGGAATGCTTCTGGTGGCAAAGAACATGATCACAGTTTCCTGACTGAAACCACAACCTCCCAACAAAACAATGGAGAGACAAATTAAAACAAATGTACATTATTGAAAAAAATCACTACAAAACTTCAACTAAAAAATGTCTTTTTACATTTTGTTTGCTTCAATTGTGGGTTTTTTGTCGACTTGGTCTTAAATTTGATTTCAAAAGGCATTAAAAAAAGTCTTGAATTTAACTAAGGAACCCTGGCCTTTGGTAGCATAATAATTTTCAAATTGCTTGATTTGCTACGGTATTAACATGTCAAGTCACATTTATTTATATAGCCCTTAATCACAAAAATGTCTCAAAGGACTGCACAGGATTACAAGTACACAATTACCTGATCTTAAACCAACAGTTTCCTGTGTACATCCACGAGTACTTCTGCAAACAATGGACGCATTCCATGTGACTTCATGTCTCCTCGTTTGCACAAGCGAGACACTTGTTGCATTCACACAGGAGACGCATAGAAGCAACAGGAGATCGCATACACTTCTGATTTTGTTGGAAATGTGATGGTCTCACAAAAACATTGGATATAACCCAAAAATCAACCATTAAGCTCTGTAGTGATAACCAAGCCATATAAACACGCCCACACTTCACCCTTTAGCAGCCTCATGGTGTTGTCAGCTATGCCAGCCACTTTACATGACACACAAAGAGCACTGCACAATAGAACGCGCCACACAATTTGAAAAAAAAATCTGAGAATTTTATATGTACCTTATGGTCGTACAAATATGGTAATCAAAACTACTAACTGTAAATAGAGATGTTCTGTTTTGAATTTGCAACTCTGTGTCTGTGTGTATCTGTTGTCAGATTTTGCCGAGAGTCGACTGAAACTAGCTGAGGTTCTCTTCTACAAAGTTCTGGAGAATGTGTTAATGCAGGAGACCAAGAGGCTGCAAGGGAAAGACATGAGTGTATGTTGATGCATGTACACCCACACTAAAATAGATTATGCACATCAAAACATGCAAAGGATATCACCTAGAGGTATGAAACTTTGGGTACCTCACGATTTGACTACAATTCAGAGGATGCGATTCTGAAACACTAATTGAAGTTTTTTTTTAATATATATATATTTTCCCCTTAAGATTGAAACACTAGTGTTAAAACACTAACATTTATAACAAAGCAATACGATATAACTCCATACACTTAAAATGGCACATTAACAAATTTTAATCCAAATGACTACTTCATCTTACAATTGTTTAGTTGTTTTTAAAAAACAACAACAAAACGTTTTAGTAAGTTTGTGAATTTTACTTTTATGTGTCGTGTGTGTGTCATAGAATAAAGTGTGTTCAAACTTCTGCACCAAAACTGGGGTTTTATGGTTAATCTGGATGAAAACCTTCAGTTACCAATGATAAAAAGCATAGCTTCAATAAAAACAAATTATTTCATTGAGGCATCCACGCACCACATCACTCTGAGTTGGTTCATACTTGCCTTAAACGCCCACACCTGACGCCAACCGCATGCGATTCCATAAGCAAAGATGGTCAAACATATTTGATCATTTTGGCGCTTGGTTGCCATTTTCTTCAAGTGTGCAGCCGAGCGAGGAAACCGGCATCTTGACGCATGCGCTCTAAATTCGAAACACCGCCGTGATGTCTTTGACCAGGGTTCACCTAAACCCTTGAGAAAGAAAATGATTCGTTCTAGAGATGGTAATTCCGACTCTTTTTATACAACCACTTCTTTGGCTCGGCTCACTAAAATAAGCCTGCTCCCAAACGACTCTTACTACTGTTTTTTGTTTTTTTTAATCTATATTTTACCAAACATTGTGTAACATTATGGGCTGAATTACTTTGAAAGGGGGAATGATTAAGATAAAGAGACAAAATAAAAGAAAAACAAAAATAGAAAAAATGCAATTCAAAGGGAAAAAAAGATTTTAAAAATGAGAGAGAAAAAAAACGAAAACTGAAAAAAAAAGAAACATGTTTGTGGGGGTCCCTTTCATCGTTATATTACCAATATCGGTGTAACATTATGTACAAAATGAATTACTAAAGAAAAAAAAAGTTTTACCAGCAGTTTATAAAAGCATTTTTTTACTCTACAATGAACGTTTAACTCATTTAAATTTGGAACCTTTTTATCCAAAGCAACTTTAGATTCAAACACCTCAGAATCCCTGATGTCACAAAACAAAATGTATATTAAAAGTGTTGACTGCAGCTACAAATAAAGTATGAAATACAAGAGCAACCAGGGTTCATGCTTGAAAATTTAAATACCGTTTTTTTCAAGGTCAGGAAAATGCTTATATTTTGCGTGAAGTCCTTTAATACGCTTGAAATTGTTGCCATTACCATGTTTCTTGGCAATCTGACTCTATGGACCATGCAAAAGTGCATGAATATTCAGCTGCTCTTTTTGCTTGTCATAATGGTGTTGTCCTATGAAGTTTCACCGGCACTTACTGGACGCACCCAAAAGAAGCCACACCTAATGTCAGGCCAATTAACCTGACATGCATGTTTTTGGAATGTGGGAGGAAACCGGAGTGCCCGGAAGAAACCCACACAAGCACGGGGAGAACATGCAAGCTCCACACAGGAAGGTTCGATCTCATGACCTCAGAACTGTGCCTCTCATGCACTAATACAGGAAACATAATTTGAAATATTTATAAATCTACAAAAAAACGTTAAAACACATTTTTTTTTAACCATTTTTATACTTAACATATTTAAAGTCAACTATACAAAATCCCTGAAAAAAACAGCATATTGACCAATTAAATGAGGGGAAAAAGTGTCTCAAGGGGAACCAACCCTTGATTGGTGGGAAGCCGGCTCCCATCATTCACTTTTGAGAGCTGGCTCAATAGAACCGGTTCTATGAGCCAGCTCTCGGATGCAATCTGATTGAGTGAGAGGTAGGGATGGTCGTAGCTATGCACACATAGCACACGCACTCCATTCTTTAAACATGTTGGGGTCCCAGTTTGCAGTATTTTATGCCATTTTTCCAAAAGAACTTTGCTCCTTGTTTTGAAACCATTACTCAGGACAAAAATGATGGTCGTAATATCTAAATTTTGTCTTAAAATATATGGTGTGGCTCTCTTTAAAAAAAAAAAAAAAAGGATTGGGTCAAAAACATTACTGACCTCGGGTCTAGCTAAATTATTATTTATTTGTAAATATAATGTGTCAAGTTTAGATGAAGGCCTCAAAATATTATCAATTTAATGAATGTCTTATTGCAGGCCTTACTGGAGCAGGACATCTTCTACTGCTCTCTTCTTGCGTGCTGCTTGGAGGTGGTTTTGTTCTCCTACAGCTCCCAGCGGACATTCCCTTGGATCATCGACGTTTTCAAGCTGCCCCCATTTTACTTCTTTAAGGTCACACATTGATGAAGGTGCACACACATAGGGGTGCCATGTCACAACTTTGTTTGCGTACGTGTTCAGGTGATTGAGGTGTTTATCCGCTCAGAGGAAGGTCTGTCCCGGGATATGGTCAAGCATTTGAACCTGGTGGAGGAGCAAGTGCTGGAGAGCCGTGCGTGGACTGGAGATTCAGCCCTGTGGAACGCCTTGCGCGCCGCCGGCGATAAAGTACCCACTGTTGAGGAGGTTTAATTTATTTACATTTTTATTTTTTTCCACTGATCATCATACACAAGGTTATAATGCTTTTAAAATCAACAGCTTTAATAAATAAAGGGCTGACAGGAAAAAGCCAGAGCTTATCTAGGTTCTGTCCTCTGTCAATCAAAATGCTTTTCACATTAATCATGTCATGTAATCAGATTTTTATAACTAAGGATTTTATTTTTCATAAATCACATCTTATTATCACACACACACATAAAATGTAGATTTCCGGAAATTGATGTAATTTCTTTTTTATTTTATTCTTGATTTTCTCTTCATTTCATTGACTCTTAATCTTTTCCCCCTTGACACCTACCCCTCATTTTTTATCACGTCTTAATTTGGTGTTCGATTTATTTCTACGAGAAGAGCCAAATCAATCTTTATCCGATGAAACACTAGCTGATCTGTCAGTCAGTAATTTGCATTTTGACGTTAAGGACATCAAACTTGTCGAATTTGTTGCCTCCAGCCTGTTCAAGGGAGAAACGTTCCTTGGTCGTTTCAACAAAATCCACATAAAAACACAGACAAAAAAATGTTCTGATGAACCTGAAGGACAGCAAGTAAACGCCCTCAATGTCCTCGATGTTCAGTTGTGTTAGACACAATATTTTCCAATTATTGCAGTAATAGAAATTACACCTACTTGTATTTTTCTTTTTGGGTCAGTGTAACACTGCTCATGAAACACATGAAATTTACATATGAGATGAAAAATGATTTTGGAGAGATAATTATTATTTCTACAACACACTGATAGAGTGATTGGAACAGATTCATGAGGTTAAGTTTTTTTGTGACTTAATTATGGGTTAACAGAAAAAGTGATCAAATCTGCTGGGTCAAAAATATACATACAGCACCGCTAATATTTAATAACATGTCCCTTGGCCATTTTCACCTCAATTAGGTGCTTTTGGTAGCCATCCACAAGCTTCTGGCAAACTACTGGTTGAATCTTTGACCACTCCTTGACAGAATTGGTTGCGGTTCAGTTAAATTTGATGGCTTTTTGACAGGGACTTGTTTTTTCAGCATTGTCCACAAGTTCTCAATGGGGTTTAAGTCAGGACTTTGGAAAGGCCATTCTAAAGCCTTAATTCTAGCCTAGTTTTTGATGTGTGTTTGGGGTCATTGTACTATTAGAACACCCAACTGCGCCCAAGATCCAATCTTCAGGCTGATGACTTTAGGTTATCTTGAAGAATTTGAAGGTAATCCTCCTTCACTATCCCATTTACCGTATTTTCCGCACTATAAGGCGCACCTAAAAGTCTTGGTTTTTTTCAAAAGCTGACCATGCGCCTTATAACACAGTGCGCCTTATATATGGCTCAATATTAAATTCGCAAGGTCTCGCAACTACGAGAAACAGCCGCCGACTCCATTTTTCGCGCTGTGCATACTGGGAAATATTAAACGATTGGTAGTTGCCGGGGCTCGTGTTGTATTTGTTTACTAAGTGGCAAAATGGCTACCCCATTAAACTGCTTAATTCATATTCAACAAATACAGTATTTGTCTGAATCCAGGGTTATGACTGGTGAAGATGTAAAGCACAATTTACCTTAAACAAACGCAGAATTATTCAGAATGTCACGTTTGAGAGCGAGAGAGAGAGAGAGAGCGAGATTCTCTTTCATACGTGCATTTGTATAAGAAAATGGCTCCTGTTAAGAGACACGCGTACAACGCCGAGTTTAAACTCAAAGCGATCAGTCACGCAGCACAACACGGCAATAGAGCGGCAGCGAGAGAGTTAAACTTAAATGAATCGATGGTACGGAAGTGGAGAAAGGATGAAGATAAGCTCCGCCAAGTAAGGAAAACTCAAAGTTTCCGTGGCAATAAAGCAAGATGGCCAGAGTTAGAGGAGACACTTGAACAGTGGGTTGTTCAACAAAGAGCGGCAAGCAGAAGTGTCAGTACGATAACTATACGTATGAAGGCAACAGCGCTGGCACAAAAACACCGGACGTGTTGGATGGCCCATTCACTGAGATATGGTCAATTCGAACACAGCAGAAGAAGAATTCGAGGGATTCGTCGATGAGGAGCTTATAGAGTGATCTTTGTTTTTCTTTTGTGTGTTTACGTTTTACATTTTACAGTTATTATGTTATTGCTTTGCACTCGTTGTTTTTGCACATTACGAGTGTCACTTTATTGCGATTGCACTAACGTTTCATTTAAAATAACAGTATCAGACGTTTTTTTCTTTGCGTGTTGACTAAATGGACAAAAAATAAAATGATATGTCGATGTTGTTCAAAGATGTGTCACGAAAATGCTTTACCTCAGAGAAAATAATAAAACGGCTGTTTATTTATTTTGGGAGTGAATGGAGTTGTGGAAAGCTTGTTTGTTAATAAAGTTTGACCTTTTTGAATATTTTGTTGACATTCCCTTGAGCGTGGCAACATCTAGAGGTTGCATAAAGTAACTACATTCTCTACTGTAGTCAAGTCGTCACATTTATTTACCGTAAATAGCCCTTAATCCCAAAAATGTCTCGAAGGACTGCACAGGATTACAATTACAAAATTGCACAATTACCTGATCTTAAACCAGCATGCACTTATAGCGCCTTATAATGGGGTGCGTCTTATGTATGGCATAAGTTTTAAAATATATCATTCATTGAAGGTGCGCCTTATAACATGGTGCGCCATATAGTGCGGAAAATACGGTATTCTCTGTAAAGCACCAGTTTCATTGGCAGCAAAACAGCCCAACAGCATATTACTACTACCACCGTGCTTGACAGTAGGCATGGTGTACTTGGGGTTAAAGGCCTCTTTTTCTCTTCAAACATATTGCTGGGCATTGTGGCCAAATAGCTTGATTTTTGTTTCGTCTGACCACAGAACTTTCTTCCAGAAGGTGTTATCTTTGTCCATGTAATCAGCAGCAAACTTCAGTAGAGCCTAAAGGTGCCGATTTTGGAACAAGGGCTTCCTTCTTGCACGGCAGACAGTGCTCAGTCCATGGAGATGCAAAACACACTTTTCTGTGGACACTGACACCTGTCTTCCAGCAGCTTCTATTTCTTGGCAGATCTGCTTTTTGGTGATTCTCGGTTGAATCTTCGCCCTCCAGGGTGACTTCCGGTGGCTCCATGTGGTAGTAGGCAGCAAGAAAGTAGCTCTGGCAAAAACCATTACAAACTAACGTAATGCCTACTAAGAAAAAAACAGAAAGGGAATCATTTGTAAGTTGTATCAAAGAAAAAGACCTCAATAACAAAAGGTCAAGAAGGGGACACTTGTCGAGGAAACTGGCGCGAAGGACAGACAGACAGACAGAGGGAGCAGAGGGGACGGTGCCGGCCGGCGGCGGACATGACTTGGCCATATTCGAAGAGATACGTAAACTAAGGCAAAAGCATGCCGAAGCAGCCAGTGAGAACAAGATTATTATGGTAAGACTTGAAAAAAGTATCAAAGAGCTTCTGGAAAGGACTGTATTGCTTGAGCAAAAAGGGGAGCGCATGTAGAAGCTAAATGCTAACACGGAAGAATCGAACGGCGCGATTGGAGCGTACCACAGCCTTCCTGATTCAGCAAGCCGCCAAATTAGCAACCAAGTATGAGGATTGGGTCAAGATAAAGACGCAACATCATTAGAATACATGGCATTCCGGAGGGTGCTGAGAGGAACGATGCAATGGTTTCATCACGGGCTTCATCAAATCGAACATTCCAACAACGGGACACATGGACATTCATATTGAGAGGGCACACCGCTCACTGGTGGCCAAGCCTCAAGGTAAAACGGCACCGCTGCAAGCAATTATCGTGCGCTTTGTTGACTACAGAATAAAATAATCTGTAATGAAGGAAGCATGGAAACAGAAGACAACCTATGAAGGCAACATCGTTTACTAAATAAGACAACACCACGGAAATTGAAAATGAGAGGAAACAAGTGAGGGACGTCATCAGTTAAACTTTAAGGAGAAAAATGTGAATGCGCAATCTTCATATCCCGCTCAGCTGAAGATGTTTCTGGACTCAGGATTAAGACTTTTTTCACACTGGTGGATGCAGCACCATTGTTAAAAGAAATGGGGATCGATGTGGAAGAAGACAAGACGAAGACACTACAGAGGATGATGGCGAAGAACATTTTGACCACAGTGACTGGAAAGAGAGGAAGGCGAAGGAACACCCCCATCACAGAAGGAGACCTGCAGGCTCTCATGGAGTAAAACAAAGCTATGTTCTGATTTGGGATGAAGGAATAAGGACCATTTATACCCTTTCTGTTAAGTATTCAATAAGTTGGAAGTAAGTAAATTCCTAAGTCTCACATGCAGCCAAGCCTTTCTCTTGCTCAGTCCTGCCTTCTGTCTCGCCTGCTACCCACCTCGGGGCTTCTGATTGGATAAGCAACCGCGGGCAGGGAATCAGAATCACCTTTACTATAATTCTATTTCTTCAATGAGATTACAGTTGCAATCCAGTTGTCAAAAAATCTACAAAATAAAGACTCATTAATAGAAAAAAATGTGTTCACCTCCAATATAAAGTATTTACTTTCTGAAATAAAAACTATACACATCCGGGATATTGTTCTTGAACCAGGTATAATTGCACTTGAAACATTCAACGTCTCAACTGAAAAATCTTCCATTGCATGAAGTAATAAAAATTAATTCAAATGTAAATAAGTAAAACCTGAAACAGTACAAAAGTAAATGGAGTAAAGTGCTTTTCTGCCATAAAATATTTATTTTGCATAACTGTTTTAGAATTTAATCAACAGAATATTCCTGAAGCAGGAAAAATAACGTTAGAGCTGAGTAAACACCTCTGCTAACTCCTGAGTCACGGCATGTCTGTGGTACAAAAGTGTGTGTCTGATTATGAAATTAAATAAAAAGTATAGTTGACTTCATAAACTAGCTATTATCATAACATTAGTTCATCAATCAAGCATGTGTGTTTGTGATTAAGAAAGAGCATAAAAAGCATGCTAAAGTGGAAGGATGTGCTCCACTGAAATTTTAATGCACTTTTTGTTTTAAGTTAATTTAAGTCATGTTGGTTGTATTGACATTTTTGTTTATTTATTGTAAAAAAAAAAATGGGGAGCTATTTAAGTTTTTATGTTTCTGTATACGAGTTGCTTCTAAGCCTAATTTTATTTCCTGCGCCGTTATGTTTTGGTTTCAGTGAAAGATCAGTCATGTTAGTTTTGTTGGAAATCTAATTCATTGAAAGGTTAAATAAAGGTACAGACCTATTAAAGTTTTATTCAAATTAAAAAAAATTGGTTCTTTTTGCATTAATAAAAATGTCTTATGTCAAGTTTTAAGATTTTACTACAAATGAATATCTGCTCCAAATGTCTGTTATCGGCCTCTTCTTTATACTAATAGTTGGTATCAGCCCTGAAAATTCCCATATCGGTCGATTCTTATCACAAACCTCTCGTGATTGACTCATCTGGACATACAAACAAAAATGTTTTGCTTTTGTGTCAGGTGAATTTCCCCTCCAGTCTGGATTCTGGCAATTCTGCTTCCACCGGTGGCAACCAATCCCACATGCCCCTGGTGGCGCTATCTCCCATAATGCATCCTCGCATCAGGGAGGTCCGCTCAGGCATAGCCAGCATGCGGAAAGGTAACTTAACAGGATGCTTATCAATATTTCTCAGCAAAGTAGACAATGGGAAAGTAAATTTAAAGCACGGGTCTTTAAACTCATAGCCCGGGGGCCCGTTGCGTCCCGCGGGGTGATAGTTAACCTCATTCAGTGCCAAAACTTATGAATACGTTTTCTGAAGCATTGTCCCTGAGTGCCTAAAATGTAAAAATATGTTGTTGTTTTTTCTTCAAACTATTCTCAAGGCCTTGGCACAGCTCTTCTGTGAGTATCTTTGCACGATATTAGTAGAATAAATAACTCACAACTAGATGGGAGGAGTGACTTTGATCAGATCCTTTTCAGCACTTAGTGCCTAGTTTCTTTAATACATCCAGCGTATGACACCGTATGGAAGTGTGTAGGCGCCAGCCCGTATGCCGATTACGTGCAGTGTGGTGATAGAAACTAAGATATAAGTACAGACTGTTACTGCTTCAAAGCTTGATTCTTAAAGAAAAAAAAAAGACAAAGTGCCTTTGTAATCGTCGGGGCAGAAAGGGATGCCGTTTAATACATGTCCGCGATGGTTATGTCGACCCGAATCATGTGAAACACATCAGCCGACTGTCATTTTCTACACAATGGTAAAAGCTAGAAGCTTTCCTTTGGTGTGTCCTATGCCTCTCTCGTGTGTGGAGTATTTTGCAACATATTTGCATACTTGTAGAAAGGAACACTACACATTCTGAGCCTAATTGAAAAGATAATGTTGTTTTTGGGAATACCTCAAGACATTGGCATGGGCGTTTTTGGTAAGGTATTTCACCACATTTTTATTTTATGTTTTTACCTCCTTGTGCGATGTAGAAGTTCCGCCGTCCCCGCTGTCTGTGCACGACCGCTACAGCTCTCCAACAGCCGGCAGCGCAAAGCGCCGTCTTTTCAGTGACGACCCGCCAGCCCCCATGCCAGTGACCAGCCCTGTCACATCTCCTGCTAAGCGCCTGACGATAAGCTCTGCTGCGACATTGAAGATTGGCCCCCAGACGGGCCAGACCACCGTGCTCAGCATACCGCTGCCAGGTGGGTTTGGCACACATTGCTAAAGTAGGCAGAGTCATTGCTGCTTGGCAGCTATTGTTGCTATACTGCTTTGCTTGGTGCAATGTAAGAAATTCCTACTATTTTTTTCTACAAAAATATACCGTATTTTCGGTACTATACTGCATACTGGATTACAATGCAGACGCCCCAAAAATAGTCTCTTGTGATATTTTTTTCTCGTATAAGACTAACAGGACTACAAGGCGCATGTAAATTTAAACTAAAGTATTGGCTAGGGTTGCACCAAAAATACTCCTGATCACAATTTCATAACATTGGATGGAACCGGAATCAATCCAAGGTCTCGCGGAAAGGGGAGCACTGGATCACTAGGGATACAGATGACACTTGAAAAGGCACTAGGTTTTATCTTGTTATCACACTATTTTTAGTCATAGTACCAGGTTTTTAATGTTGTTAGGCCAAGCTGCTACAATACTGTATTGTCAGACATTTAACGAGTATGTGGGTAAAAATGCTGGGTACCACTGAGTCCAGGGTTGGGTAGGGTTACTTTAACTGGATTACTTTCAATTACTTTTGGATTACTCCAATACCAAATATGCTAATAAAAGACAAAAGAAACTGAATAAAATTACTAAATTTTGTGCAGGCTTGGGGAGTAAAGGATTACATGGAACGGCAAAAATGATGTTGGCAAGCTGTTTGGATTTATTTTCATTTTGTTTCTGTCGCATTTTATGTTAGTTTTGCCGGGGATCAAATAGATCAAAGCCAGGAGAGAAAGCTTACCACGTGTTGTGAGTCATAATTTTATTCATATTTAGTCTCTTTTGTCTTTTATTAGCATATTTGGTATTGGAGTAATCCAAAAGTAATTGAAAGTAATCCAGTTAAAGTAACCCTACCCAACCCTGCCACTGACATACAAGATTCGAACTGATTGAAAATAAAGACATTGTGGTAAATAATTTAGTCGTCATGAAAAATCTAATTAAATCCATGGCCACACGTATTCTAAACGTTCGTCTCTTACAATGCTTAGAGCAGAGCAAAAGTGAAACAAAATTTTATTTTGACTACTAATCACTTTGTTTTCTCGTTCCTCGAACATTCGTACTTGGTACTGTAACTAAAAAAGTGCAACAATGAGATGAGACTTAATGCCTTTTTGTACATATGGTTCCCAGAAGTTCTTAAAAACTTGAAAATTTGATAACAGCAAGTTATGGCATTGAAATGGTATTCAATTTTGTCTACAAGTCTTAAATTTAACCCTCAAGTGTCTTACTTTTTCCCCGTCGTATCTACAAAATAGAGCTTATATCTGTATAATAAGTAATCCTACAACAGTATGCAACATTGTGTCATTTTAATTATTTGTATAAAGGTGGCGGTAGTGAACACACCATCACGCTTATCCCCGTCCAGCCGTGCGACCCATCAAGTGGTCCAACTCAGTTTCTCCTGACCACTTCTCCTGGTCGTCCCATTGCTGGACCCCCAGCAGTCGCCCCACCTACCGGCACTCAGGGAATTCGGCGACCACAACGCACCGGATCCCTGGCGTTTTTCTTCCGGAAGGTGCGAACGCCGTCAGGAGAAAATTCAGTTTTTGTCTTCCGACCGCTGACTCTGTGTTGGTTGCGAGGCAGGTATACCATCTGGCCAGCGTACGTCTTCGCGATCTGTGTGCCAGACTGGATATCTCATCTGAGCTACGTGCCAAGATCTGGACGGCTTTTGAACATTCTCTGCTTCATGCCACTGAACTTATGCAGGACCGACACCTGGACCAGATGCTGCTCTGCGCCGTCTACATTATCGCCAAGGTCGGCCACATTCTTGAGCTTGGTTTTTCGAGCATGTTATTGAAAAACAGTCATTTGTTACGGTCTAAAAAGTTATTCAGTTACCTACTAGATTATTGACAATATCAAGTAGTGCATTACTCTGAAAGTAAGTAGTGTAGGATAAATATTACAAGTTCTATAGCACAACTACTTGTCTGTTCTCTATTCAACTGACTCAAAAACTCAAAAAAATATTTGACATTCAAAAACTTCAAGTTACTTAAATGGTTACTTTCCCTGTTAACTACCGTAAATTCCGGACTATGAGCTGCTACTTTTTCCCAAATATTCAGCCCTGCGGCTTATTCAGTGAAGCGACTAATTTATGGAATTTTTCAACAGCTGGGCCACCAGTGGCACAGGAATTTAAGAGGTAAGATTAAGCCCAACCGAATATATGCGCCAAGAAAGACTGCAATCTCTAAGCTTTAGTACATATTTCTGTATGCTCTCGATGGCGATAGTTGTAAGTAGTAGGTTCAAAACGACCTACCGTAAAATTCACATTTAGGGGGTGACTTTTTTTCACAGCTATGTTTGATACATTGCGAGCGTGATCCTACTAGCGTGTTGGTACCTTTCAAAGGCACGGTTTGGGATGAAAGTTATATTATTATTATTAAAGCTTTGAAAACTCTCTCCGTGTACCGTCTTTCTTCGTAAATATGTGTAACCATGTATAATGCGTATTTGCAACTGTATATTTTTGTAATGTATTTATTTTAGAGATTTATTCTGTTAGGTGTTCTATGGACGAATCAAAAATAAAGGGGGGAGAAAACGTGGCCTGATGGGAAATGTGGTAAAGCTGAGTTTACCGGTAGATCTGTCTGTTGTCGCAGCGAACAATAGTGGATATATATTTTTCCCACCCTTAACTTTGGAAATATACATTTTGTTTCCTTGGATTACTTTCAACGGGACCCCGACTTTAGAAGTCTGCATCATACCTTAATTACGGGTATCATTTGCTAGTTGTGATATTAACCGCGGTTCTGAATTTATATTTCACCCACGCATCGTGGCCTAGCAGATAAAATCATGGGAGCTTGGCCTTTTGCTTTGATGCTAGGTCCTTAGCTTGGCCTTTGATTTTTGCATTCCGGAGATGGAATAAGAGCTTGTTCTGTCCACTCCACGCATCGGCCCGGTATTGCAGTACCTCCGGGAACGGTGCATTCGCAATGATCGCAGCAAAGCTTTAGGCTAGGACCTTAGCTTGGCCTTTTGGCTGAGAGTAAGTGTCCCGGCTCCTAGGCTTTGTAGCGTATTATGAACTGACCGATAACGGATAATGGATAATGAATAATGAAGATAGATCAATAACCCTTAAAAAACCCCCCGCATCGGCCCGGTATAGCAGTACCTCCGGGAACGGTGCATTTGCAATGATCGCAGCAAGGCTTTAGGGCTAGGACCTTAGCTTGGCCTTTTGGCTGAGAGTAAGTGTCCCGGTTCCTAGGCTTTGTAGCGTATTATGAACTGACCGATAACGGATAATGGATAATGAATAACGAAGATAGATCAATAACCCTTAAAAACCCCAAAACCCCCAGATGGAATAAGAGCTTGCTCTGTCCACTCCACGCATCGGCCCGGTATTGCAGTACCTCCGGGAACGGTGCATTCGCAATGATCGCAGCAAGGCTTTAGGGCTAGGACCTTAGCTTGGCCTTTTGGCTGAGAGTAAGTGTCCCGGCTCCAAGGCTTTGTGGCGTATTATGAACTGACCGATAACGGATAATGGATAATGAATAACGAAGATAGAACATTAACCCTTAAAAACCCCAAAACCCCAGATGAATTGTGTACGTTATTGCGGTACCTCCGGGAACGGTGCATTTGCAATGATTGCAACAAGGCTTTAGGTCTAGGACTTTAGCTTGGCCTTTTGGCTGAGAGTAAGTGACCCGGCTCCTAGGCTTTGTAGCGTATTATGAACTGACCGATAACGGATAATGGATAATGAATAATGAAGATAGAATAATAACCCTTAAAAACCCCAAAACCCCATGAGGTCTCTTTTGGCTGAGAGTAAGTGTCCCAGCTCCTAGGCTTAGTAGCGTATTATGAACTGACTGATAACGGATAATGAATAATGAAGATAGAACAATAACCTTTAAAAAACCCAAAACCCCTCAATTGTGAAACTTACAGTGTGGCCTGGGTTAAGCTTGTGACCTTGTCGCAAATTTGAATATGGGCGCCCGCGTCTTATACATGGGTGCGGCTTGTATAAGCACAAAAGTGTCGAATCACTCATAAAGTGGTGGGTGTGGCGCATGGTCAGGTGTGCTCTGTTGTCTGGAATTTACGATAGCTTCTTTTTATATAAGGTAGTTGAGTTACTCACTCAGTTTATTTTTGAAAGAAATAGTAATTATACCTAATGATTTTAAATATCATGCCCAACACTGCTCGTTACACACAGCCAATTATGTTCATATAATTTATGATTTCAGTATTTTTTAAGTTTTAAATACAGCTTGGATGCTAGTATATATAGGGGGACAATATCTACATGAGGAGAAATGTGTATTATGTATGTGTATATATATATATATATGTATATATATGTGTGTGTGTGTATATATATATATGTATGTATGTA